>NW_014556726.1:90826-149060 GCF_001313825.1 Dinoponera quadriceps
GGAGGTGCGAGCGAACGACCTGGACGACGTTGGTCGGGGTTTCGCGGTGCGATCTCTCTTTCTCTCGGGGTGGCCGGGAGAAATGGCAGGCGGGTCCGCGTCTTCGCGACGTCTCGGACGAGCGAGGCGCCGAGGCTCGGTTTTTGAGCCAAGTGGGCGGCTGTTGCAGTCGCGAGAGAAGTGAAGTGTTTGAATGACTTGGGCTCGGCGGGAAGGTGGTTTTGCGTTACCCGGCTATGCGGATTTCACGGAGGGCAGCCCGCCGTGCTCGGATGGACCCGACATGAATACCTCCTCGGCGAGGTGGGGCGGGCCGCCGGCTCTCTCGGCGTCGCCGGATCACCGACGCGGGCGTCCCGAAGTGCCGTGTAAATCTTCCTGAAAATTACAAAGTAATCTCGCGGCGCGCGATGCTCCCATCGGGTCTCGTTCGTGTACGCGTGTGCGTCGTGTACCCAACGTGAAGTGCCGTTCGACTACGGCGTTCTCCTCCGCCGTCGCCGTCGTGCCGACTGACTCGGCGCGTCGCGCACCGACGTTCGCAATCGACCGCGACCTTTCTCTCTGTTTTTATTCCGGTTTCTTTTCCTCTCTTCTTCAATCTGGGCACGCCGAGAGAGATTTCTCTCTCTTGCCTCCGCGCGCGTGAGGGAGAGAGAGACCTTTGCGATTGCGTTTCGCGATTCTCCGTGAAAGAAGGGCGGAGGTCTTTCCCCGGGGCGACCCCGGCTACGAACTTGGCCGTGCTCCTCCTCACGGACGTGGAACCGTCCGTCTGTCAGGAGCGTCTCTCGAACGTGAAATCCCGCTCGGGACCTTGACGGGCGCTCTCGCGAGCGAGCGGATTCCCGCGCTCGGTCGGTTTCGAGGTATCCCCCGGTGCATGCGTTCGAAGGTGGGCGGATGCCGCGCTGTCCACGCCAAGGACACGTATCCTCGGGCGCACGGCTCGAGAACAATGAGGATCTCAGAGCGGCCGCCTCGTTCCACCCTTCGTCTACGTCGTCATCCTCGTCGTCGTCGTCGTCGTACGCTCCGCTGAAACGCATGAGCGAAACCTAGCCGCGTCGCGAATGCACACGCCGTGGGAATAAATCGACCGAGGGAGGGTGTCACGAACTCGCTCTCGTCCTGCCGCGCGACGGTTAGAAAGGACGTAAGGAACGGTATCGGAGGAGGAGGAGGAGGAGGAGGCGGTGAGGCAGGAGGATAAGGAGAGGCTAACGAGCCGAACAGGATGAGTCATTTCGATTGGAAGCTGCTGCGCCGGAAGAAGGTACCGTGTCTCGTTTGGCCGGGTGTTAACGCGTCTCTCTTTCTCGCGATTTCTTTCTTCCCCCCCCTCCCCCCCCCCCGGGCTCTTTGTCTCCCCGCCGTTTCGCCTGCGAGAGCACGAACTTTTCAGATCCGTGTTGCTTGTAACGCCAAACGGATTACGGGCGTCCGTTATATTTCCAGACGTATCGGACGGCTGTTGGCGATCGTACGTGCGCGCAAACATCTTTTTACGAGATACTTTTTTTCACACAAATCCGTTATTGATTATATTTAATCAAAAAACAATATGCGATTTCTCTCGCTTCTCCCGCGATCACGTTGAAAAAAAAAAAACAAGAACACGCGTATCCGCGCGGGTTAAGAGTGCTATTAGTCAAAATTCTGAAACACAAACCGGTGTAAGCGTAAGCCGCGGTTACAAATTGCCGCTCTCATAAAAAGCGACTCATTGACCCGCGAAAAGATTAGCGCGAAAGTACATCGCGAGGTGCGAGCTGCTCGGTTTCGCACGGAGATGGATGTACAGTTGGGAATAATAGAGACATTGAGTACCGCTATAATGACGGTCCATTAGTCACCGAGAGAGTGAGACGGCCGGAAACGCGGATAATTGCCTTTTTGAGAGAAATTAAGAGCCCGCTGTGCCGCTGGCGCCGAGAGATACTCTGAGTGTCATTTCCGTTGCTTTTAGTAGCCGCGGTTGCTTGGAATACACAGCCATTGTCTCTCGAATTTCAGCTTGGCTTCGCGTCCTTGACAGACGACATGTGAAACTTCTTCTTTCACTTTTATAATTCACAGTCAATTTTGCACTAATTAAAATATCGAGGCATTGATAAATTCCCCAGTGTAAAGCATTTTTTTCTGAAAAAATTACTTACGGGGGAATTTATTAATGCCTCGATATTTTAATTAGTGTAAAATCGATTGTAAATGATAAAAGTTAAAGAAGAATCTCCATTATTGGTGAAGACTAAGCTGAATAATTGCGGAACACCTTGCGCACCCTTAAGAATGACACTGATATATTTTTATTGCTCGCAATAAGCGTTTAACAGTTAATAACAGTTGTTTGCAAGACAATTCAGGAACATTTCCAAGGTTACATATGCGATAAAAAAATCTTACGAAATGTGCAAGATCACTCTACGAACCCATCTTGACCACCAAACTATGTCAGAAGATTAACGATACTTTCTGTTAACTGATAGACCCGATCTATTCGATAACCATCGTAGGATATCGAGGGGATAAATGAACACTAAGCAATGGGTGCAAGATCATATCCGGAATAATAGAGACGTCGAAAGTGCTTGTGAGTGCCGTCCATTTGTCACTTAGGTAAACGAGGCAGGTCGATGCGTAGGAAATTATGCTGCATTTAATGCGTACCGTCATTTCCGCGGATTTTACCAAAGCACACTTAATGACACCGTGACATCGCATTAACTCTTTCTACATATTTTGCCAATAGTGTTATAATAATCATTGATTGATCGATAATTTCAGTAGGACTTTTGAAAAAAAATTTCATACAAATATGAATATAAGTGATATTCATCTCGTTTTTAACTATGTATAAATTATTCTATGAATTTCATCGTCGTACATAGTCTGAAATGCAAATCTTTAGATATATCGAATTAGTATCATCGTAACATCTTGGACTTGTACAGACATTAATTCTTTAGTGCGCATATTTTTGTAGAAATTTCCATTTTCTCAAAATAATTATGATGTCAAGGATTTCAGGGAATATTTAAAAATCTTTCTCGTATATTTGGCCTTTTATTGACAAATATTTAATGTTTGTATATTTAAACAAAAAGGCATAGATAAACAACGAAAGCACAGCTTGTTGTTTCAAACTCAGATACATAAACAGAAAACCTTAAATACTGCATAAAAAACAAACACAACATGAACATATACAATATAATTGTTCTTTTATTGATACAACGAAAACACCACCGACACGCTACCAATCTAACCCACATGCGCTTGCGCGACCATAAAGTATACTGAAATATTGAACAACGGTGGCATTTAGCGATAAAAATGCGAAGTACATTTGAAAGACGTGCTTTGTAGATGTGCAAACCCACGCATATAGCTTTGCAAATATGCAAGGCGGCGTACTAAAGAGTTAAAGTTTTATCTTTCCTTATAATTTCACAAGCTTAAGACTGTTAAAATTAATGCGTCAATATTTTATAATTGGGAAAAGCATTTTTTGTATCCCGAATCGAAACCTGGACTCTGACAAATTCCGTCAAGGAATTCGAAGGACCATTGAACGACGAAAATTCTCGTAGGCTTAATATGTAACTAAAATCTCTACTACGGGATAATTGATCTAGAAACAGTAAAAATTCCCTTAAATACGGTGAAAGCGTCAATACGCTCGTAAGCAGCGTTACCGGATTGATTCTTCGAATGTCACAAGTCGTTGCCACTTCCACGCCGAAATTTTTCTCGTCTCCTCGGAAAAGTAATGTTCAGCGATCGCGCGCACACACTCTCCACTCTCTCGGCGCGCCGTGTTCTCCTCGTCCAAGTATAATCCGCCTTCGAACTCTCCTCTCGGCGGTATGCGCCGAAGGTGACCACGAGCATCGGCCGCTAATGGGAATTTCGAGTTGTTTGCTCGCCGTGCGATCCAACGTGAAAAAAACGCGTAGGCGCGCGCGTATCGTCTCATCGTGGCATGCTTTCTCCGCCGATGAAACGAAAGCTCGGGGCCATCTCCGTGCTTAGCTCGAGAACAGTAGCTGTATTCAGTGTCGTGTCGGCGGTACACGAGAATTATTTACCTTTCCGCGGTACTTCGCGAAGATCAAAAATGCATACGTTCGTTACGTATCGCGCGAACAAAATCGCGCCTAGCTTTTTCAATGGTACAGAACAGACCGATATGGTGATAGAGAAATATTCCCGGGGGCCAGCCGATCTAATTAAAAGCACGTCAGTTTGCATAGGCAACGCGCGCTCTAATTGAAACCACATTAGCATGGCCGATGTGCATGATAAAGTCCGAGTCTCTGGAAATCAGGTCGACATTCCGTCGCGATTCCGTCCGGGACTCTCGCGCGCGAAGGCGTTCGAGGCGACGTTGTCTCGGCCGATTTCCAATTAACAATCGTTTAGCGATTGGGTAACCGTGCATACCAGCAGGTCGCATGATGATCGACGGGATCGCGCATGGCGACA
This sequence comes from Dinoponera quadriceps, assembly GCF_001313825.1. NCBI lineage: Eukaryota > Metazoa > Arthropoda > Insecta > Hymenoptera > Formicidae > Dinoponera > Dinoponera quadriceps. The sequence goes on from NW_014556726.1 coordinate 95,315, forward strand.
GCATTGGCTGCGCGCCCCGTTCGCGCTTCGTTTGGATTAGGCGGGCGACCGGTGTGTATTTGCTCGGCGTGTTAGCACGTATGGACATATTTGCGCGTTTCGCCCGCCGGCGATACTACCTGCGCGCGAGACCGATCGTGTTCGCGGGATTTGCATAACAGAAAGAAGGCGTTACCGCGCGGCCGGCGTTAAATTTCAGGCGTCAACGCGCGCCCGGCTTTCTGTCCCCGCGGACTTTTCTCGCGTCTCCGGTAATTACCTGTACACCTCCGGCCGATCGCGGCATTTCGACGCATGTGACGTAATGGAGCTCGCCAGCCACCACCATCGTCGTCGGCATCCCTGTCGCCGTATTGTCTGCGCGCCTTCTCAGCGCTATCGGTGCGCTTTATCGTCATCGATAAAACCGACTCTCGCCGAGACGGTGAGGGATTTTAACCCGGACGAGTTGTGCATGCGATCCGCAGTGACATTCATACGTGCATTAATGGATTATCCACGTTCCGCTGCTCAAACGGCCCGGGCGATTTGCATTGAATGCGTCAAGTGTACCGATGATTTCGCCGCGCGACTTTAATTATCCGTGTAATGGACTTTGCGAGACACACTTCACGTAACGACGAACGAAATGCCCCATTAGCATAGCCGATTTTCCCGCGAAAAACCCGACCGCGACATTTCAGCGCGTCGCGCTCGCTCGCTCGCTGTGTCATTGACATTATCCGGCGCAAGCCGAAGTCTCGCGCTGTAAAATGACGAAGGTGAAAAATCGGAGAAATATATGCGCCGCGTGATCCTCGCAGGTGGAGCGATTTTCCGCGTGTATGCACCGCGAGTAGACGCGATTAACGTCGGGCTCCACGTTACGATCGATCCGCGGCTGGATTTATCTCACGGCCTGACATTTGAGCGCGCCTCGCCGGCTAAATAATCATCCGCGTGTTTGGGTGACGGGACGTCGTATTTTTACTCCTCTATCGCGCGCACCAGCTCGCTCGCTACCCCATCGGCATCGCGACGACATTTCGCAGAAGAGTGCCGACAACGGGCAATAAATCGATCTCGCGTCTCTCCGCGGGTCTCTCGCGAGTCGCAGGAGCGGAGGTGCGCCCCGAGGACCCCGCGCCCTCGCCACTTTCCCACGCTGTCTTCAGCGCCGCGTCAGAGCCAACGAGCGTGACCATTTCGCGCGTTTTTCGACGTTGTCGTGTTGAAACGTTCTTGTTTGCTCAACTCGCGCGCGATATTCATTCTATAGAAACGGATGTCGCGCATATTCTCAACCACGAGCAGTTCCTTAACGGTCGAGGAAGCGCGTGAAACGAAGTGTCGTGGATCGAAATGTTTCGTACACTGCCGTGTATCAATGGAGTCTCATTCTTCAGGTATGATGATATCGGAGATTTCGAATTACGTGCATCATTTCTCAATATTCGTGCATCATAACTGTTGCTTTGGAGCATCCTTATCAGTTCACAGAATAATTAGCAGTCGTGATATGTGATTATTCAGAAATGATTGCCACAGACCTGAAAAACCGGGAGAACCGAGAAAATTCATGGAAATTCTCGATTCATTATGCCTACACAGAAAAAAGGAATTAATTGTTTATGTAATACAATATAACTGAAATTTAGTTACCACTCCTAGCTTTTATCTGCGGAAACCAAAAACTAGGTACAGGGAGAAAAGAATAGACTAAATTAACTCCATTTCAGTTGTATTATACGGACAATTAATTTTTACCTGTAAGAGCTAGTTTTTAACTTCGGGAATTAATTCTTTTTTTCCATGTAGGAAAAGTGAGATAACATTAATACACAACATTGTATAGCTACTGGGTTCTTTTGATCGCGAATTTGAGTTACCGACCGTGAAGAAAAGTCATATATCTCATAATAAGACTTCAGAAATGTCCCGGACGAAAGTCCGTCGCCTTACGACGCGTCGGACGTTAATTTATCAAATATCGGGCAAGCGGAGAAAGTTCCGATCGTATTCGAGGAGATATCAAGCTCAGATTCCACATTATGTGCCGTAGCAAGGCTCGTCGTCCCGGACGGGGTTTATGCGCGCGTGCAAATGGAACGATGCGAGGCGCGTAAGGCTTTCCTCGCGCACGTCTCGCACGCCCGTCACGGGTAGGCCTCTGTCTCTTTCTCTCGTTATGGTTTAATGACGTTCCGGTATTCAAATCGCAACGTCGTACGATCGAAGGCAGGAAACACGAGCCGCCGCTTTCCGACAGGAAGATGCCTTTTATGTGAAACTTGAGAAACGCGAGTTTACAGTTGACGTTGCGTACGGACCGCTGCGGCGTCCATGGAAAACGCGGATAATGGGAAAACTTATCGCACGCCCGCGATCTGTAAATTGGAATTTGCTCGCTCACCTTGGCCTATGTGTACGCGTCGGCCTGTCGGGATCGCGCGTGCGAAAATTCCAGATCATAATTTCGCGATACGTGACCCAGCGATACGACGTGGCGCGTATAAAACCGATGGAAATGGACGGTTGCGCTTGGCAGGCACGCGTTATTACATCGGCGAACGTCGGTACACGCTCCGCGTGTCAACGCGAGGGCCGATTTTTTCCTCCGACTGTCGGGTGAATTGCGAGAGACAGCCTGCTCCAGTCGCGCATGCAAAAACGTCACGACGTGCTGCTCGCGCGGTCTTAAAGTAGGCCAACGGAACCGTCCGTTGCCCGGCACTGCGGGCGAGGGTAAAAGGAGGGTCGATGCGGCTCGAAATCAATAATCGTCCCCGCAGTTATAGCTATTTAAGTCCCGTCGCTCGGTCCCGCTCCGGGAGTAAACAGACGCGCGGAATTCAGGAACGCGGAATTTCGAACCACCCGTGGAACGGCGAATTTTATTTGTCAAGGAGGGGGGGAAGGTTAACGGCATTCGTCGGGTAATTGCGACGTGTCTGGCACCGCACGTCGATCGAAGAGGAGTAATTTTAGAAGACGCCGGAATTACGAGCCGCGGAAGTTGCGGGAGGACTGTGCGCGAGGAGCATAACGACTCTTAAAACCCGTGGAAGGTAAACGCTCCTGATTTTTACTCGGCTTCCCGGACTAATTCGATGGTTTTACGAGCCTCGGTAAATACACGGGGCAACCGAGCGGCGTGCCAGCCTAATGGTACTGTCAACATATTTTTTACGGCCCACGCCCTCTCGCATTTATGAGTACAAATAGCAGTGCTTCGCTTGGGGAATATGGATTTCTTCTCGCTGTCACTCGTGTCCGAGCCTATTTCGCTTGCCTTCTCTCGCGCGACGCTCGACCCTCTCTGTCCCTCCTTTAAATATTCCTTAATACACAGGAAGGGAACGATTCGATGACGTCGGCTAACGTTTCGCTAACATAATGTAGCGACACGATATATACGATGTATATGAGCTATGCCTATTGGGCAATGTTTACGGACAGCCAAAGGTCGGAAAGAAACAAGGGTATCGGTAATTTGCAGCTTCTTCTTCCGAGACCTCGCTTTTGTCGGTATAAGATGTATGTGTGAGGATGTAACCGTAGTTAAACAGCGAACACTCGTAATACATACGTAATCTTTGGTCTGTCAAACGTCTCCCGTTTTGTACACTTTTTTGTTTATATATACATTTGAATAAGATTGAATATATAAATTGGTATATTTGTAGTTTTTCACATCGCGATATTTTCATACATATTGTAAAACTTTAAAGTGTGAAGTCATGTAGTTAAAGATGCTCGCGAACATCGTCTAGCCGGATGCAAACGGATCGAGGGCACTGCCTCCTGTCGAGTTGCACCCGACGGGTGGGGCTGGGGCATCGATCGCCACCCCCGTGCGTTCCACACTTTCAACCCCGGCTCTCAGACGCGCAGCAGCCGCGTCGGAGCCTCCAACCACGTAGCAAAGCAGTCTTTCTCCCTCGAGTAACGACGCTTTGTAAAGCTCGCCTTGCCCTTGGGCATTTCACTAACCTAGCTCAACTCAGCCGTGCAACTTTCCTTATTGGCTTACACGCGAGATCTGCACCGTGCTGCACACGACGGCACTAAGGAGGTTTTTCCCCCGGCCTTGCAAAGTTACGGGGTAGCAAACGCGGGGAAATAGCGGGAGCTACCCGAATTCACGCGGGGGCTGACAATTGCGCGTTTCGTGTGCATCGGGAAATTGAATTCTATCGGCGAGAAAGGGGACTCTGAAGCTGTCGCTAAAGATAGGAGAGAGATAGGTTGGACGTAAAATCTATCGTGGAAATATGTTCGCTTCTCGACAATTAGATCAACGGTAAAATATAATTCACGATCTCTCTCTTTCTCTCTATCGCCATTTATCACGGCTATTGTCATTATTTATTATTTGTATTCCTGTAACGCCAGGTGGATTTAAATTAAGATCTACAATGACAACTTGTTGATATAAACAGTTGCTGGATAAATATAGAGTTTTACGAACCGTTAGACCGGCATTCGCGCGATTTAGATCAATCAGAGATACGACGAACTTTGACTCCGGTCGCCGCGTTATTCGTGCCAATCCGTTCGCTCTGTAATAACATCGTCTAGTACGTGTTTCGTGAATGAAATTCTGTGCCACTCGCGAAGTTACTTATAATGGAGCTTTATCGATCGTTGGACGAGCGCCAGACGCGATTTTAACGACGCCAGGAGGTTGATGCTTCGCCGCTTATGGAAAAGTGAAGATAACCCGTATAGATATGGCGCGAATTTATCAAACCGCCCCGATTTCTTCCAAGGGTTGCATCAAGATTTATTCGTCTCACCTCGCCCAGTCATATTGCTTTTCTAGATCGGCGAGATTTTCCCCGGTGGAAAAATTCACGAATGGGTGTAGTGCGAAATTCATTATTCTTTATTTCAAAGCTCTCCCCCCCCCCCCNCTCTCTCTCTCGAGTCTCCTTTCCTTTTTTTCGAAACATTTGACACAAGATTTCTTCTAGAATTGGAACGCGATCCTTCAGGACTCATTGCCACAAGACCGTCTCGCATCTCCTTAGCGTGACCAACGAACGAAAACTCACTTTCCATTAACAAGAAATCGCACCTTATCGAACGGCTATCGAAGCTTTGACACTTTGGAGTCAACATATTACTTTGGTGGGCACCACATCCCCCCCCCAATATTTGTGTGTATATATATACGTATGTGTGTGTTCCTCACGCTGGCCACTCACCGGTCCAGGTTAGGCTCGTAATTTTCCCGTGAGTTTCTAGTTGGGATAGGTAAGCGGTGCGAATCACTGCCCGATAAATACGTCGCCCATACTTACGGTCGCCGTAATAAAGTGGGTGCTATCGCCTTGGTATGCTTCGTTGACCGGTAACACCGACCAGGAGGCTGATCGTCCGGCATGCTGGTCGTGTTCGGTGTACACACTCGTACACACACACACACACACATGCGCACATACATTGGTACACGAAGATGGGCGAGCGCGCGCACGCGGGATCTTCATTCAATATTTAACCGGCGCGATGCTCTCGAGCGAGACGAGGAGGAAAGCCCGGGTTTCTCCATACGTTGCGTCTCGCCCGTGATTTACGTCCAACGTCTCCGCGCCTCCGCTCTCTACCCTTTCCTATGGTATAATCCGCTTCGCTTCCGAAGCCGATACCGCCGGTATAAATTATCCCACGAACTAATTAACATTGTTGCCGATATCGCGCCAACGACGACTCGCGCGCGTAATGCGAGAGGATACGGAAGATTAATTGCGCGCGCGCCTTTTCGCTGCGATTCGGCGCATCCTGTCAAAGACTCCTTCTTCTCAACGCGGCGGAGAGGCGAGTTCCGGGCCTCTCGAGGATGCGCCTTTGCGCGCGCGCCTAGTCGAGATAGGCATTGATTTATTGTGCGCGCGTGTAATAGAGATTATTTATTATTTTGCGCGCGAATCGTAGCAGGGCGCTCGTCTTCCATCGCAATCCGTAATTGATGACTATATAGCGACGGAATGCGCCTTCTTGTTTCGCATGCTCCGGTCGTTGCGCGAATCTTTTTGCGGCGTCGTCATCACGCTGGATTAATAGTCGGGTGTATTATGTGTTTCTGGTTTATTTTGCGAGTCCTGTTTGGAAATTGTCTCCGAAATCACACGCAGAACTTTGCCGTGCACGGGGAAAAATAATTTGCTGGCACAGCAAAATCTGTGTCAGTTATTATGCGAACAGCAAAACGATTTGTTAAGAGTAATCGCCATTCGCTGGATTATTTTGCCAAGTCTACACATTATTTTGCTGTGAGGACGAATTAACAAACGTAAGAAAACACTACTCTGCCCTAACAGCAAATTAACTGGCTCTAAGGACAGATTCACTCAACGCTGAATATTTTCTATCCTGGTAACAAAACTGTTTCTGTTCTAATTACGAATAATTTGTTAATTTGATTACGCCGATGAAATTTTATCGCTGTCGCAACGAATATGCGGCAGCAACGATGTGCGATTCCGTTACAACTGCAAAATTATTTTTCTATTCGTACTTGAAGTGTCGACATTTCGCGACGAGATCTAACAAAATATCCGAAGAATAACGAGATCTGGAAATTTCACGGCTTCGATCGCGTAATACTCCGAATATATAAAAATCTCTCTCTCTCCGGTCGTGGCAAAAATAACTTTTCGCACGTTTTCGCCTTTGTGCGCCGAGAAGACGTCAGGATGCACAATATCCGATAATTGACGGGAGTTTTGTTTATCTTAGTCATCCGTTCGTCTCCTCGAGAGAGCGGCTCATTGACGCGCGAAATGGCTGAGATAACTGAATTCCAATAAGAAGATGCGGCGTTAATGAATCCGCACGTGATCGCCCGACGCATCGCCGATCCGAGGGTTAAGTGCCTCTCGTAGAAGCGTGTTTCGTAATGCTCGACGATGACATGATATTTCATTGTGCGCCCGGGTACCGGTTGCGTAATTATCCGCGTTCAACGTCGCTGCACCCTTACCTCGATGTTGCGCAGTAATCGTACATACGTACCACCGCGGCCATTTATAAGCCCTCGCATTGACGACCGTCGGACTTCTCGTTACCGGGACTACCGTAGGCTACAAACGACCGTTTTCCTCGGCGGGTTCCGCGCTGCGGAACACACAGCCGCGATACACGTATCGCGCAAAGTTACATACGTACATCTCCTGTTCATAGTTCAAGCGCTACGGCACACCACGCCGGCCGATTCCGCCCGATCGGAAAGCGACGCAGCCCGATTTCACGTATCGAGAAAGAAAATGAATTATGACGTACCACGAGTGTGTGTATAGTCGGGCCGCATGGAGAAAAGAGTAATTATTATTGGCTGCTGAGGCGGTTAGCACGGACCGATCGACTCATTTAACCGTCCAGCCAACGTCCGGTTGTTTCAAGTCTCTCTAATAGGTTCGGATCTCATTGTAATAAAGTACCTAACGGTCGCGCCACGGGAAACGAGAGTAAAATTTACGAGGGAGGGGAAAGCACCGGGCACGGTTAATAATTTGATTAAGGCACTAAACGTACGCTCTCGATCGCGCTGAGAGAAAGAGAGTAAGAAGAGAGCGAGAAAGGATAACCGGCACGGCGACCGTTGTTTTCGCTGTCGTTTTGCGCCGCACAATAAACAGCCTCGGCCTGTTATGCCCGCGATATATCCTCGCGCATACTTTTCCGGCGCGCGACGCGCGAGCCACGCGAAGAACGGCGGCCAACTCGAGGAGGGAACTTTCCCTCTTGATGGCATAAGAGCGCGGCCGGCGGCGGAGGAGACACGCGCTCTACGAACGAGAGCTGCTCGAGAGAGATTAGCCCGGCTCGGCGGCTCCCACGCCTCATCTCTCGCTATCGCGTCATCGCGGAGATTCAATCTCGCCGGGCCGGGGGGGAGGGAGGGGAGACGATACAAAACCAGCTCCGGCCGCTGTCGATCCGCCGCGGAGCGGGTTATTTTTGCCCGTCGCAAAAACATGCAAACTCCGCCAGGCCGCAAGGATTTATTCGCAGGCAGGGGATATCCGTCTGCTGCTTTCGCGCGTTTATATGGAAGCCGGGAGATGGGATCGCGAAACCTTGACAATGGCGTGCGCGATCGTTCCGCATCTGCGAGAGAGAGACTGCAGCGCGCGATCGTGAAAAACGGTTAATTACGCGTGCACGCACGCTTGTGGTGAGTCCGCTTCGAGAGTCACGGTGGCCTTTTCAAGGGGATGCCGATGACGAATTTGATAAGCCCTGTGGTAGAAATTTCATGCATTTTTTCAGCTTTAGTTATCGGACGGTTGTATTCACTTCTGTCTAGCAACCAAAGAATAAAACTGTCGCAATTGTTTTCCCTTAGAAATACCCTTGAACGAAACTCTATCTCGTCCGTTTCTTACGCAGACGTTCTTTGAAATTTGTCCGACTGACACATTCGGTATGTACAAACTGCAGGGTTTCTGTATCAGATAAATACTTCTTACGCCAACTGACAGCCGGAGATGTCAGTCTAGAAATTCTCAATCGTTCTCCTCGCGCATCGAGCAATACTCCAATTTATTTGAGCGCGTGCTTCCACCGTGTAAAAGCATTTATAATCCCACACGATCGATAAGATGGTAAACTTGGAAAAGAATCAACGTTCTGTCTGTAAAATTGTCAAGTCCGGTCCCCCCGCGCACGAGGTGGTATTAGCGTTTCGCCGACATCTCTTTTCATTGTGTCCCGTATACATCTGTCCTATTACGCGTTCACTTGTTTCCTCGCGCGATTCTTATTGGCCGTATGTTTCGAGGGGTACGATCCCATCTCTCCGGACTCGCCCTCGCGCGGATGCAGGTGGAGGAGAGGTAGCTTTGCTACGTTGCGTTTCGCGCGATGACTCACGTCCGCGGGAGCGGCGCATCGCCGTATTTCAGAGAGCAGGAAACCGCGAGAAAGGTCCGCGCATTATGAAATCGGAGATATTACGGGAGGAAGTTGTATTCACGGCGGTCTTATGGGCGCACGCTTCACGTAGCCGCGGCGCGTAAAATATCATCGTTATGCGCCGCACGGGGTTGATATTAGCCGCGGCGACGGCGCCGTCGTCGTCGATATTTACTGGTAAGCCCATTGTTTTACGCCGTGCTCTACGGTTGCGCCCAATCGCTACCTAACCGATCTCGGCCGTTGCGAAAGCGATCGAGTGACCGGTCGCGCCGCAATCGTTCACCTTGCCTTCGACGCGATTTTTATCGCGCTCTCTCACAACCACCGGTTCCGCGCAAGATTTTCCCACCGCCGATTATGCAAATTAATCAGTCGCAAAACGTGAGCCTATTGTGAGGGGAATTTCCGCCACCACGGCCTTCTCAACGGCCGACCCGCCGGATTTACGGCGTGTCGGCGGAGAGTTATGGCGATTTAGCCAGTATGACGGAAAACGCGATCGTCGGAGCAGCGGAGAGAGTGCGCGAGCGATTTGCAATTAGCGACCCGCGTAAACTTGATCGTTCGTATATCTACTTGTGGAAAATGACAGCTGATTTTGGCGTCAAACGTATTTTATAGTAGCAGCAGCATGCATGTAAGGTTATTATTACCAATACTATAGTAGCATTTGCTAGAAAAATGCTTGTGACTATTTTTGTGTTCAAAAGGTATGTTCGACGTCGAAACTAATTTTCTATCGACGATACAATACGATATATTGTTTCACGTGTCGAATCGATTGTCGTGTCACAGGTGATACCGGCAGATCGCCGGCCGCCGGAGAAGGAGGAGACCTGGACGTTGGCCAGCGATCAGCAAGATCCGTGCGGCTTCGACGACGAGTCCAAGGCCTCGAAAGCGGGGCCTCAGGAGCCCGAGAAGACTGCGGAGGTCATCTCCGCGGATACCGGCGATAACACGTTGCCGCGCAGCCAAGAGACCAGGAAGAGCAAGACGAAGAAGGTGAAGAGCTACCTGAGGAAGTGCAAGGGCGCTCTGTCTAAAGGCGACGAGAGCATCGCGGAGAAGCGACGTCAGGAGAACTGCACTTCGTGGTACTTGGAGGACGTAGCACCGCCGTGCGCGAGCAATCGCGAGGATCGGGACGACGAGTCCGCGGAGAGGTACACGGAGTTCTCCGAGGAGAGGCTCGAGCAGACTCGCGAACCCGTCGAAGATCCGCCGCCTGAAACGCTCGGAGCGAGTCTCTCCAAGGGCGAGAACCTCGACGGGACTGCGGACGAGGCTCTCGCCAGGCTATTGGAGGAGGATCGCAAAACCGATCTTAACAGAAGCCGGACGTCCCTGTACGAGGACGCCAAGGAGCAATGCGATGAGAAGATCAAGGAGCCGGCGGAGCGATTCCGCGACCACGCGAAGAAGAAGAACGACGCGGTCTCGCTCGAGACGTTGACGACGGAAGACACGAACTTGAACAAGTGCGACTCGAGCGACACGCTGATAGCGGAAACGACCGAAACCGCGACAGATCTCGACGCGGAATCGATCGCGATCGTCGCGGAGAAACCGTCCGTCGTTGACGGCGACGAAGGGGCAACGTTGCCGGTTCCTGCCTTTTCCGGGGTGAGTCATCTTACAAGTATCGAGATCCCTAAAGGAATTAGCTGTCCGTATAATACAATTGAAATTTAGTTAATTAGACTTCATTTTTAGCTGTGAAGGGGCTGATAAATAGGGACAAAGGAAATTAGCCAAATTAACGAAATTTCACTTCTATTACATGGACAGCTAGTTTTTGTCTGTGGGAGCTAATTCTTTTTTCTCGTATAAATTGACAAACGATAAGAGAGATCATTTTTGCAATCACCGACAGGCAATGATCGTCGCGATTTATTTCGCCGCGATAATGTGATAAGGTTTTAGCGGATTCAAAAGTGAAATATCGATCTCGCAAGTTGTCGTTGAAATCCATGAATTAAAAGGAAGGAAGGAAGGAAGGAAGGCGAAGTGACGCGGATTTAGAAACGTCACGACCGCGTCGATACCGGCCGCCGCTATTGTTTCGCCGGCATGAACTTTCATAATGGACAGACAACGAAAGTTTACGGTCGCAGATGATATTAAATCTGCTTGATGCCCGTGCTCGATAAATCGAATTCTGCCTGTTGTTCGGCGACTAAAGTCTCGCGTCGAGATTAACGGCGCCGTCGCGAAACGCGTTATACGCGTTTAAAAGGAACGAACAATGTCCATTTGAATACAAACCACAAGTACGGTAACCGCGCGCGCGGCAGTAAAGCAAATTGCAACACATATACCGGCTATAGGCAAAGGAAGGCTTCCCCGTTCGTAATTTATGCTCTTACTCTTAATGCGCTACTAGCAATGATTAAAACGTAATTTCCACGGATAGGAAGAAATACGGCGCACTCGCGTTTTTCTTCGCTGTGATTTACGGCGCTTCATTTTCCACCGTTATGATTTATACCGGCGATCGTTCCCTCGCGAACGCTCTCGCGAGGCCGTGGTGTCCGATTCAACGCGCATTTTATCGAATATCTAACAGCGTGCGTAGAATTTCTCGTGAAAGTCGCTGCGATGTGTTGCTCAGTAGATTTTTGCCGCGTTAGTTAAAAAATTAAAAAAATTATTCGTTTCATAAATAGGTAAAAAAGGAGCCAAGTGCACGCGAATAACCGTTTTTTTTTTAATATTAAAAAAAATTGTTTCTGAGAGAAGATTATTATATCAAATTAAATTTATCATATTAAACATTAATTCTAAGCTGTACACCAATTTAATCTTGCAATCTCAAGAAAACAATGATATCAAGAGGTTAACGCCAAGTGAAATAATTAACATTCCACTTAGCTCGATGCAACCGTGTATCTGATGATTGTGTTCATGGTTTTACAAAATTTAACATATTACATATGAGAGTTATACAAACATCTAATTTTGAACATTTCATTGAAACTGATACACAGCTCGTCAATTTACGGCGAAATTTTGCCTGTATTTAGCTGTATTTCTTATCTCCATTGTTCGACTATATTATTTGCATAACAGAGGAATAAAAATCGTTCACGTTTTATCGTTGGTAAAATTTTCATACGTTAAATAATCGAAATATATTCACCGAATTCCATCATGACTTCGCGACTTCACACATCCGCGACTTGTCTCGGAGAATATCGCGTGAAGAGCAGCAGCTCGCGTGCTGAATAACGAAAGAAACGCCGGCAAGTCTCGGAGTGGAGAAAGAGAGTAGCGTCATTATCGATGCATGTATACACATCGATTGTGCCACACGGTCGCGTGATATCGGCCCCGTTCAGCTCCGATCGCGGTGCGCCGCGTGGAATTTGGCGTGGGCGTGTAACGCGCAGGATTTGTCTCCTTTATCGATCGCGTCTCGCCGATGACAATTCGTGCGGGGAAACATGACTCGGCATATATATCGGATACGGAGCGTTACTTCGCCTAACGCTTATGACATCCTGATTGAAAGTTTAAGCATCTCGACTTTCTCTGCACGACCTCGTCCAGAGACATGCCCCCGCGCCACTTGACTTATTCACATTAATGCACATCGCATGGAACTAAAGTCACTTGTCTTATCCGCATTAATACCGTCCTTATAAAGCGATCGCTCATCCTTATTGACACATAACTCGCGAGAAATTAAGATCCACTGGAATCATGACAAATATTTTTTTGAAAAAAATTTTTTTTACAATTTTTGTATAATACTATTGTCTTGAGACAATTTACTACGTATTAGAGCATTAACATTAATTAATGCTTGCACGTACGGATTCTTATACCTTCCTAGGTGATCGTAGGAATAATACCAAAAAAACATTATTAAGATTAGTGTGTTAAAAGTATTTATATGCCGGTAATTAGGTACACCCGTTTCTTCCATTGCTATCTTATTTTCGATTAATATTGGGAATTACCGTGCGACGGCGAGTTATCCGCCAACGAGTCCGTATAGCCAACGATCGCGCACGATCGCATCGTAATTGCCGATTTTTGCCGGGAGGAATCGCGAGCAGGAAAACGCGGTCTCTCTCACCCAGATACCTACATAGTGCGCCTCCGCGCGGACGGAGTTCGGCTTCATGGCTCCGCGGGTTAGCCTAGGTTAGACCGGGTTCGCCGAGGTACTTGTTAGGGCGGACCCGGCGAGACGGAGGTGTGTATGGGAATTGCGGGTCGTGCTCATTAATTATATCGGACGTGATCTATCTGGACCACGGCTGGTTGCGCGGTCGCCCGAGAGTCACCACGTGCACTCCACGCGGACGGCGTGCATCGCCGGCGACCACGCCGGGTTCTCTCTCCGGAGAGAGGACTGAGCGAGGTTATTCGATCGTGTGCCTAGCTTCCTGCCGAAATCTCACGCCAATTCGCTCACTTCCCGGTCGCGAGTTCTCATTGTGCGGTCAAAAATAATCTCGAAAATGACCTCTCGAAATGTTCTCTCACAATGGGTGGTTCGAAGTGGGGCGTTTCAGTTCCAACAGATCCGACTGATTTCCTTCCCTGCAGACGCAAGCTTATAATGATCATGAATCGCTTAAAACTCAGTTGGCTCTAACTGGTCTCGCAGGGAAAAATGTTTTTTTCTCCGAAATTTTAAAACTAGCATAGCATCTTGCGCTAAACGTGGAAGAAGGGGTAAGCGAAAGAAACGCGTGAAGATCTCGTAGATCTTACATGTTGCCGTCAAGATCGATCTTCAAGTACGAAATATCCAAATTTACGTGCAACTATCTTATCACGTATACGATCTCGAAGATATTGTTCTGCTGGTATTTTCGTTCTACGTCGTGCCGTAATCATCGATTTTAGACGTAAACATACGAGATGCAAAATAACGCAACATCGTGAGACATTTCTCCGATCGATAAACACGGACATTTTTCCAAATTGAATCGCGCGGACCGATTGCCGCGGCGTTTATTTCCGATCGAGATAACGCGTCTTGATTCACGACGTGCGACGGTACGCGCGAATCCGATCGATCGACCGGCCGGCGTTCGGTTGCAATTCAGAGCAATCGGTAACCATCTACATATAGCGGAACTCGGTTTTTCTAACGGGCAGTCCGACGCACCTCGCGGAAAGACGCGGAAGTCCCATGGGTGCGTGCGAGCACGTTCCACTTGTCTCGAGACGAGCCCACGACGACGACGACGAGGAGGTCTCCAGGCGATGTGTAGCGGGGCTCCGCGAATAAACACGGTGTGGTATCCACAAGGTGGTTGCGTTTACACCGGCATTAGTTCGTTGACGTTCACAGTGCGCGAACACGGCACGCACGCGGCGCGCGCGTACGCACACACGCACATTACGTGGGGTGGCGTAAATCTGGCCGCGAGACCGGTGCCGATCGCCGCTGAAACGCTACCCGATCATCAGTCGTGAAAGTGTAGCCGCGGAAAATGATTGCCCGCGCGTCGGTTGTGCTCGCTGCACACGCCCGCTTTCCTCTCTCTTTGCGTCTTCTCTGTTCCGCTCCCCTCGCCACTCCCCCTCCCTCTGTCTCCTCGTTCTTCTCGCGAGAGAGCCTCTCTTTCGAGGCACGCACACCTGTACGGGGTGTCCCGTGCCGCGTGCACTTCGAGATCGCCGATACATTCGGAATGAGGGGACTTCTCATCGAAAGTTCGATGAGCGGCCGCGATATGTCACGAGTGCTGCATCTTTTTGCCCCCCTCCCTGGACATCTCACGGTGACTGAAATTGATCGAGTTGAACAGGTTCGCGTTATCCGTCGAACGTATCCCCGAATGCTTCGTTCGAATTTTCCGCTTATCGCGGCTCGAGAACTATTAACGCTTTCGCGGGACAACTGTCCTTTTTCGCGACGTCCGTACACGTCCGCGATTAACGCTCGCGCGACGCGGTGGTCCGGGACACCCCGTATATCTACGCTCCGTTACCTTCACGTCGGATTATAGATTAAGCCGCACCTCCAGCGTAGACGCGCGGAAAACGATAAGCGGAGAATACGGCGCGGGATTTATTGTAATTGGCGGTAATGACGGTTTTACGCCGCCGCCGCTGCCGCCGCCGCCGCCGCCAACCACTATGCTCTCTTCGGCTGTGCGCTTCGTCAGTATGCACGGTCGTAAGTCACCGGAGAAGCCGATTGCGAGCGCACGCACGCACGTGTGTACGCAACGCATCCGCGCGTGTATGCGCGGCTTTGAAACTAGGAAGAGAGAAGATGCCGTTGCTTCGCGAGGCGCACTCACCCAGATGGATAAAAGTCCGAAAACGAGATATCGCGTCTAGAAAGTAAGAATAGGACGTTGAAAATAATGTCGGCAGATGTCGCATGTAAAATGAAAGCGAAATAAATGTTAGAAACCCGTTGAAATCGTAATGCTCGTTAAAGAATCATGCTCCGTTATCGTCCGTCCCGGAAAATCCATCGTGGCGCCAGATCGATAGTTTCCGTTCGGAGAAATGGAGAATACGTTATCACTACAGAACGTCGAGATTATCATAATCGTGATCTCATGAAACCGATATCGTCCTTCTTACGAGATATTTAACTCGAAGAAAGTCGACGGTCAAGTGTACCGATCAAGTGTACGCTGTGCGAAAATTGATCGGTCCGTTTTGTTTATCGATACGGTTAGTCAACCAAGCCGTGACTGTTTGGCGTTTCTGGGACACCCCGATAATCCTTCTATCACGACCTGTCCCTGTCTCGTGAAACGAAAGGCGGCGTCGAAAGTTACGCTCGGTCGATGTCTTCCGAAGTCGCGCATAATTCGCAACGGTCGCAAAAAAGCCCGCAGCGCTCCCTTTTTTTCTCCCCCCCTCCCCCTTCCCCCNCCCCCCCCGAAGTGCCAGTGTCGCGCGAGTCACGGCATGTATTTTCGAAAGGTTCCATCGGGTTTCGAAAGCGGGGAAGGTAACGATTGTAACGACTTTTTTTGCGCGATCTCGTCGAGGCAAGGGTAACACGATACCGCGAACGCCGATGTAGGTTTATTGGATCTCCTCGTGTTCCCCATTCTTCGTCGCTTTCTTCGGTAATACGGCGTGGCGTTTGTGCTCATCCGCGAGGATGGACCGCTCTCTCGCGGGAGTAGAAGCAGGACGAATGAGAGGAGGAAGAAGGAAAAGAACCGACCGCGCAACACGTACTCTCGCCGTCCCTCTTCTTCTCAAAATCTCTCGCGTCATTTTTATTAAACTTAACCTCCGACCTCATAAATCTCGCATCCCAACCCGCGGTGAGAATTATCACCTTACCGCCTTTTTTTTCATCGCCCTGTACCGCCGCAATTTCCGATTGCGTAACGATGTTGGACTTTATAATCGCACGCGCGGTAGAGCCGTCTCTCAGAATATACAGAACTACAGTATTGTATATATATATATATATAGTGTACGGAACTATTTTATTCTAGTAATCAAATATTTGGCCGGAAAATATTCACCAAGTTTTAATCATTATTACCGAATCCCTTTTTCAGTGTACGAATGATCATCCATACTTAGACCTGATTATTTCTTTGTATCGAAACATCGTGCGAGTATTTTTTACGAATCCTTTTAATTTTAGATATTACGAATTGAAATTCGTTCTCCTCCGCTATTGAAAAAACTGTCATTATTATACTATCTATTTTGAATCATTATTTTTACTTACAAAGTGTTAATAAATAATCATCATCCTCATCTCATTGCGTGCATTTAATTTTTCATCGCGATTATTCTTTCGTAAACTATACTCTTTATCTTTCTAATAAAGCTGATTCTATTTTATTTTAAAATGACGAATAAGTTTTCACTCGTATTCTTGTGATTTTTGCAAGGTACAAATTAATCGACCGATGCTTCCCGTTACTGTTTCTTCCGAATATTTTAATGTTAAAACTATCAAATTACGATACGCAATTATCGATTCATCTTTCGATGGGATCCACGAAGCCGAAGTTACAGAATGGCATCGGTCGTTCTCGTTCCACGATATCGGTGTAATTCATTAGGCACGCGAGAATTAAACGGTCGCTTGTGATTTCCAAAGAAGTGTCGAGGTGTACCGATCGAGTTTCTCTCTCTAGCTTCTTTATTTCGGCGTTAAGGCCGAGGTAAGGGTCGAATAAAGGATCATTCTCTCATTGAACCGTAGCCGATGCCGCGATCGAATCGCGCGCGCGATTCTCTCGAGAGCGACAGCCCGAGCCGGGATTATTCCGCGTGACTTCCGATCGGTATATAGTTTAGCGGGCCATTCTTTTCTCCCCGGGACTTTCGCCGCGGCGCGGAGAGCGCAGAGAGCGCCGATGTCTTCCCGACGATCGCGGCCCGAGGCGCGGCGATAATAAGGTGTCAACGTTCGCGGACCCCGGCATATCGGGGCCCCCCGATGCCGGGCGATTTCCGGGTTATGCTCGTGCGTACCCAAAGGGCTCGCTCGTCCGCTCGCTTTGTAATTGCAGAATCATGCCGCGACGAGCGGCCACGGAGGGAGAATCAACGATCGACAAGCTCGCCGGAATTGAAATAGCCGCAGCAACAACTGAAAGTTCGTTTGCTTGTCGCATATACATGCCGTGAAAACCCCCGGGTTTTAAAGGAATTTCAAACTGCGACTGGGAAAACTACACCATTTTTCCCCGCTTTGAAGGCAAGCCCACTCACTCTGCACGGGAAAGTAACGCTCCTGCAAATTCGAGCTAGATTTGTAAATCTGACTATATCTTGTTATGCTACCAATGTATAAGTAAATTCAAATGCAGACTTGTAGCCTGTTTGTGTTAAATTCTCTACTCAAAACACTATTCTTGAGAACCAAAATTAAAGTTAGTTTGGTCTTATCTCCACTTTATTATGGTGAACTTCGTTTAAGTCTCTTTAAGACTTTAGAAATTTGGCTAATTAATCCTTTATGAGCACATATCTTGTTAGGAGCATCTACGTCAATGCTTATTCAGGGCCTGTTCACGAAATTCCGTTCAGAATTTGTCTTTCTTGGCGGAAGAACGAAGACAAGCTTATCTTGGATTCGCCTATCCGAGGCCACTACACTGGCGGTGTCGACGAAAAAAAAAATCCCTCTTTATCTCGGTGATACCGCGTTGTCGGTATAACAGCATCCATTTTCGATTCGGACGTACATGTTGCGGTATAATCTCAGCTCTTTGCGTAAGAAGCTCGGTCGTTTTGCGAAACGTCGCGCCGATTTGCCCATTCCCTCCCACTCGTCTCTGTATCGTGCCGTGTCGCGTGATTAACGGATCCGATGACACGCGATCGCGTCTTTCGCACCTGGCGAGCCTAGGTTACGTAAGACGTCCTTGCGTCGCCGGCGATTGCGTTTTTTGCGCGAATCGCGCGCGGAGCGAACGAAAGCCGATGAACTTTCTCGAAACGGCCGCATTGCTCGTCATTAATATTCCCCGACTGCGAAACAGCAACACTCGATACCCACCACTTTAAACGTATACGATTACAATCCTCGCTACGGTACTCGACTACCGTTAAATATATGTTTTACATCGTGTTTGCCTCGGCCCGAGTCGAATCAAGGAGCGCGCGCGAGCGTTACGTGTTTCACATCGTGTTAGACCGCTGTGAGCGCTGGTTAGAGCGGGGGCCGCATCGGGATCGACTTTCAAGGTCGCGGGCTTTTCCTGCTCGGCGAGGAGGCGGCCGACTAATAAGCAATTAAATTTCGCGGTTTACCCGGCCGTTTTCGTATTCATGATACGGCGTTAGAGCGACTTTGCGGCTTACCGCACGCGATACCGGACGAGGCCCGCCCATTACAATTGATTCCGCTCGGTCGACCGCGTCTTTTCCTCTCGATTAAACGGCCGAGCCGCGGAATACGACCCGCTCACCAGCGTACGCCTTTTATCTCGCGTCTCTGCCGGAATCGTTCGCTCCTTAATGCACCGACGCGCGCCGGGGAGAATTTACTGTACGAGTACTCGCTCATAGAGACAGGAATCTGAATCCAACAATGAGATCTTGCAGTTTCTCGTAGCTCAGGGATCCACGGTCCACGCTGATCCGAATTCGTACGGACACCTCTCGCGGTTTTGCAGGCACCTACCACTTCCGATCCTTCCGAATATCTATCGTTGATTCAAGACTACTTTGTTGTACAACGATTTTTCGGGAGGGGAAAAACTCGTGGATCCTCTTCGTTGTTTTTCGAGCACGATTCACCGGGTCTATTTGCCCCACAGTACGATCGAAGGGGTAATCAGCGCGAGCGACAACGGTCGGGTCGTATATCGTTTGCGCGCTGGTTCGTTCGTTATATTCGTCGCACGACTCTGAAACGTGTCGCTCGCTCCGGACGTTTCTCCCGGCTTGCTGAGCGACAGCACGATCCATCGGGCGTCCCAGGCGGCGGGATCGTTTCGCCCGTTAGCGCCCTTGCTCTGACAGATGAGAATCGTCCGGCGGGACGTGTTCAGCGGGAGAAAGTGATTTGACAGCGGACGCCTCTTGTCGTAGCGCGCGCGCGCGCGGATCTCGCGTGATGGTCGTGATACGGCGATATCTTGCCGATGCATACGCGAGAGCCATGCCGCCGCATGTCACCGCGCGCCGAGCGGCTCACGTTTCCGGTAATTAATGGCCCGCGTCATCGCCGAGGTCGGGGCGAGCGGTTACATCTGTCGGATGGATTGTCCGTTGCATACGGACCTTGGATGCGCGCGCGAGCGAATTGCGGGAGAACCGCCGCGAGAGAGCGTATCTCTTTCTTCCCTCGTGAGAAACGCCGAAAATGTTGGGCGCGAAAGAGATCGTAAAATCAAACTCGAGGCGGCTGTGGTGGGTTACCCTCGTAAAACGCGTAAACGTTGCTTAACGCTTTATAGCTTTAAGGGGAGGAACTTTTTTTATCTTTCCTCGTCAACAAATAACCGCGAGGCGACGGTATTCCCCGGTGTGTGTCGTCGGCTTGCCGAGAGCGGCAAACAAAATAACAAGCCTGAGGTGGTCTCTTTTAACGACACGATGATTATGAAACGAATACTGCGTACAGTGCGCTTGTGTGCGCGCCGAGTGAGAAGGGCGCGAAACTTCCGCTTGTCATTGTCGTTTCAATTCGAGCCGGCGAGTCGTCGCGTGATATAACTTTACATGTCCGAAGGACTAAGGAACACGATCGATTAATGTCCGGCGTGGCGGAGCTCGTTTTCCTCGGGACCGCGCGCGCCCGTTTCACGATGAGAAATAGCGCGCTCCACATTTGGGACGAGCGTTGCGTGATTCCAAGTTCCGAGCAGCGTACTTAGCCTATATTCCAGCACTACTGGTGCATACATTACCGGTTGATCGATCGCGAGTACATTGCACGGCGGTCTCACCTGTATACCGTGCCGGCTTTAAAGGATAACGACTGTCGCTGGTTATTTTCAATTCATTTCCAGTAATCGTCTCTGTTATGCAACTCTTACTACTGTGACACGAGTCTCGCGAGAGAACATCAGACGTAAGAACGTTTGTTGAGCAAAGGAGAAAAATCGGACCAACCTTTAGTCGACTTTAACACATTGAATGCCGTGGGGTATATCGGTAGTGTGATATTACCGCGTTTTGTTAAGTTACGTAAAACATATTTTTCTTCTCTGCTAACAAGTTACTTTAAACGTATTTATATATAGTTGCATCCACAAAATAGGCATAATATATGATCGATAAAGAGCCGATGAAACAAGGTGTGTGAATTATATTTATTTACCGTAGCTTTAAGTTACTTAACAATGTAAATCATTACGCTCGATTCTAAAATTTTGTCGCTTCATGCCTATCACAATTTCTCGGGTATGGGATTTCAAAAAGGGTCGGTATGACTCCTGTTTGCGACTTTTCAGAAGCGTACGATCGAAGGGTCCAGTCCTTAGTCTACAACAAGTGTTTAAGCTCTAAGTATTGAGAAATTGATCAATCACAGTCGATTATTCTCCTCATTCGACTGTGATTGGTCAATTTCTTAAGGCTTACAGCATCTATTGCAGACCGGGACTAACACGTTGGCGGCGTGTCTCTATCAGGACGTTCCGTATATCCCAGATCGTAAATCACCGATGGGTACACTAAGCAAGCTACAGCTGTGGTAAGCTTTTGTGTTTACGTTAGAAAGTAATAATTTTCGATCCGAGAGCGTGGCGCTTGCAGCGGCGGACCGCGCGCATCGCGCATAGAAGTCACCACGTGACCGACTGCCGACCGAGAGAGTGTCACCGCCGGTATCGTATCAACGGTAACGCGTCGTCCGTGCGGCGGATCTCGGCCCCTTGCACGGCTATTATGTAATAGCCGGTCATTATTCGCGTGACGTGAGTGTCCCCGGGGGTCGCGCCTTTCAGAGCCCGGCGTTATTGTCGTATAGACGAGCGCGCACCTCCTCTCTTCTTTTTCGCCGGCGATCACACCCAGACCCCGCGACCCACATCCCACGCTTCGAGCGGCGACGGCTCCTCTT
This sequence comes from Dinoponera quadriceps, assembly GCF_001313825.1. Taxonomy (NCBI): domain Eukaryota; kingdom Metazoa; phylum Arthropoda; class Insecta; order Hymenoptera; family Formicidae; genus Dinoponera; species Dinoponera quadriceps. Next base: position 116,700 of record NW_014556726.1, read on the forward strand.
CCGCCACGAGGATGACATTTTCCACGTCGTAGCCCGTCCTACTCGTCCGCCGCCTCGAGAGCCCCCTCGCTCACGGGCGGAATCGTGAGCGGTTGGAACCCGTGTGTACCGTACGGCCGCGTGCGCTATCTCCTCTCCGCATGTTGCGCCGCGACAAATTTATGGAGCCGGCTCCGCCGTTATGATTGAAGTCCCCGGGACGCGCGCGCGAGAGAACGCCCCGGTAAAAAGACGCTCACGGAAAGGACGGTCGCGAGGAAAGTGGAACGGTGTATTTATCTCTCGGCGGGCACAAAGGGTTGCCGATGGTACCGGTCGTTCGCTCGCTCGCTCACACGCTCGATCGATCGATCGACGGACGGACGGACGGACGGTGATCGAGCGGGTTTTAACTTCGTCGTGGAATCTCGCGGATGCACCTTCATACCTTTTCTCTGGGAATATCGCTTATTCCGTTTCCGACGAGCGAGATGGGACGGACGGACGCGACGATAAGAAGGAGGAGAGCCGGTGGTCTGGTCGCGGCGAAAGTCCAACCGAAAGTTGGGAGACCGCAACTTGCGTGTCTCCGGAACAATCTGCGGTCTCTCGATACTTCGGGACGGAAACAACCGGTGCCTTTCTGCGCAACGACACGGGCCGCAGAAGCGAGATGATGACGTGCGTACGACGTCTATAATTTGCATGCGAATGTACAGAATGTTCATTCTCTCTTCTGAGCCGGGGAATTACGTGGCTCACCTCGTTCCGGATTGGGATAAGGATTGCATACGGGTGCAGGATGTTCGTCTTCTTATTTCCAAATCACAGGGATTCACGTGTAAACTCGCCTGTGGACGCGTGCGAGTGACCTGCGTGTATCGCGAATCGTCGATCCGCGCGTTTCAGACGTGTGTCGAATTGCTTATCGATGAAACATGTTCATCGGCGTCGGTCGGTCGAGTTAAGCCGGCAAACCGCGCTGTGATGACGACTCATCGCGGCGCGAGAGCACACTTTACCAAGGGATATTCGATCGCCGTCGTATCGAGGACGAGGAAGTCCAAAGCTCGTCAATGAGAGCTCGACGTGAAAGAGGAGGAGGAGGAGGAGGAGAAGAAGAGAGAGAGACGGTCCATGTGGTTTTTTCCTGATCCAAGATATCCCGCCTGCCTTTTTTGTGCTCGGAAGACGCTCGTGACCGGTAGAAAGTACCTGGCAGCAAGTTGATCGCACCTCGGCGGTTTCTTTGGCAAAGAAAGCCGAACGTGCGGCTGCGCGAAGGGTCGCTCGAAAGTCCGCGGAGGTGGTGGACGAAGGAGAAGATGAGCAGCGGGAAGACGGGAAAGGAATAAGAACACGAGGAAGAGGGATCGCTGCCGCGTTAGCAACGCTTGTAGTCCGTCAAGCACCGCGACACTGGATGTCTCTCTTCATTAAAGTCCGTTCTGGCGTCCTGGTGTGTCGGAGCGTTCACCTGGACGGCTCAATTGGGTCCTGGAACGAGAGGATATCATGTCCTCCTCTTCCTCCTCCAACAGCGTCTTCACCTCCTTCTCCTTCATCCGGCTACTAGCGCAGCCCCTCTTCCAGGCGCGAAATCTCCCGATAGTTCGCGCTCTTCGAGGTCACGTCGGTATCTGGCACCGCAATTAAAGGTCACGAGCCGCGCGGTAAGCGTCGCGGAGAGAGAAACGCCGAGATAGGAACAAGACCCTGCCTCGGATACCTTCGAATTCTTGAGCGCCACGTCGAGATCCCCCCCCCCCCCCNCCCGCGATTTGGCCTTTATTTATTATCGCGTCTATGGTTAATCGATCGGGCAACTATCGGGCCGTGGTAGCCTAATTGATGCGCTCCTTTACCGACTTCCGGGACCTGTCATCCGTCTTCCCCGGCTTCGGAGAACTTTGACGTTTAATCACGGATGCAAAGGTTTAATTACGAGTCTGCTGACAGCGGCGAACGCATCGAAATACCGTGTTTTCGTCACGCCTGCAGACCAGTTCCCCGCGACCTATTTACGAAAACATTTTAATTGGACGATTTCCACTCGGCGAATAACACTTATCGCTTACGACGAAGTCGGCTTTGGTTGGTCGCGATTTTTTTCTTCATCCGACGTATTTCGACGTGCAAGGATTCGCGCGGTGCTCGAAGAGAGAGAGAGAGAGAGTTTCGGTGGAAATTAATTTGAATGAGCTTGCAGTGCATGTCACGCGACGCGGTCGTATACACCGATAGAAAGTTATAGTTACTTTCGGCGCCCCCCTCTTTTATTTCAACCGCAAAAATAGTTGTGAAAATTCAGAAGAACCACTTTTCCAGTAGATGTTACTGTAGTATCAGTGATAACTTTACATGCACGTTGCTGCTGCTATAAAATATGCTTGACGTCGGAAATAACTGTAATTTTCTATTTCAACGTAGTTGGAGCATAAAAATGCGCAATCGAAATCACAAATGTCGCTTTGCTGCATGACGTGCGCTATCGCGCGAATCATCCCGCGTGTATACCCGCGCGACTCGCCGCGCTACGTCGTCGCTCGATCCCTGTCTTTGCAGTTGAAGTTCCGGGTAAACATTCCCGCGATGTTAGCAGCTCAGCGGGTAGACGACTGCCGCGCTGATAGACGATATCTGGCGGCCTGATGAGTCAGGCTATGGAGATGACGAGGGGAGCGATGTCGCGGAACGACACAGGTGGGCACACGACACCATTCGGGTCGTCGGATGAATAGCAAGAAGAGATAATTGTTAACGGGAAGCCCACACGCATTCCTGTGGGTATTACTTTTTGCCAACTCCCCGCATGCCATTCGTTCGGTGATATTTATAGTCGCCGTGCTGGAATCGATCTATAGCGTGCGCTTTCATAGGTCAAATTAAGCGTAGCACCGAGCGTTTCGCCCATACACGGTAGACAAATTTTGTTTTAAATTTCACACATTTTCCATGCCCCAAACGGTCCGTTCAAACTTTTGTGTTAATTTAACGTGAATATGTTGAAAAGTAACATAGATATTGTGTCAAAAATTAATGCAAAGTTAATACGTTAATCGACATTGAAGTATAAAATGTGTTATTTTAACGCTTACGTATATTGAATATCGATGCAACACAAAATGTTGAGATAACGAACGCAATATGTTAAATTAGCACACGGGTATATTAAAAATTTGACACAGAAATTTTAACGAGGAGCAATTTCAACTACAAGTAAAAGATCTTTTTTTACCGTGTAGTATGAGAAACGTCACAATTCTGGCGCCTTGATAATTTATAACATCCCTTCCTCTGATGTATCTTTCAATAATGCGTGACTTTGCACTCATAAATCTATTAAAAAAACCACGATCGTTCAACCTCATTGATAAAATTATAGTCGTTAAACCGTGGGTATCACCGGTCGTGGATTGATATCTCGCTCATAATTCTCTCGATGGTGACCTCGATTGCGGTTTTTAACACCTCAATGCCGGAGGCTGCCGCGAAAATAGATTAAAGACGCTGTTACGCCGCGTTGTTCTAAAAACAGAAAGAAAATCTCATCGCGATTGCGAACTTATCGCGCGAACTCATCCCGTGACATTAGTTCCAGTCGGACGATCGCTCTTAGCGCACAGGGGACGTAATAATACGCCGGTCGGCCATAGTCGTTCTTTAGAATGAAAGGGTTAAACGAGATATGACAAGAGCGCGACCGATGTAACTTCGTGATTCATCGGCAGTAGCCGGGCCGGTAGACGCGCGGTGGGACTACTCCGTATTGGTGATTACCGCGAGCTATGATATCTCTCCGGGCTGCGGCGGCGAGTGTCTTCATGGGGCCGCCTCGCGTTTTACTGCCGGGGCACGTGGGCGCTAATATGCCGAGAAATGCGTCGAATATATATTCATACGGGAAAGGCAATCGTGCCCGTAATCGTTCTTCCAGCTTCTTTTCGCGCTCGCGGTTCCCCTTCGCGCTTACGTGTACGCACAACGTCATAGCCGGAAACGATCTCGCCGTAATCGAAAGTCCGACGCAAATTTTTACATAATCATTATTTGGAAATCGTCAGAGGCTGAAGATGAGGGGATACTGAATTATATGTCGAAGATACGATGAAATAACAAACGCGGCGCTCGCCGTTGCGATTGTACGCGCGCTCGATCGCTTTCGCCCGGACGTAAAAAGCACCCGTATTTCGACGTAGCGATGTTCCGTATGAATAATGATGTTGGGATACATATTGCGCGCGAGTATCGGAAGTGAAGCGCGACCCGACAGCACGCCCGAGAGCTACTACCGGTGTACCTGGGACTTTTCCAACTGATTTTATCCCGGCTGAACGCGCTTCAGCGTTTGACGGGCGCGTTTAGCATAGTTCGCGGACCCGTCGCGTCGGCGCATAATGGAAAAATGAAAATGAAAGTCTCGGGGATACACGAGCAGAAGCGCGCTCGTCCGACGTTTGTGCGCGGAAGCGTGTGTACGTGGTATCGTCGAAGTATGTCGTACCCGTCGACAGGTACCTACCTGATCGCCGCTTGCGACGTTAATGCTCCCTATAACCTGGAAGCGGATAACCTTACGACGTATACGGCTAGTCGTCGTCGTGGTTCTCGTCGTCGTCTGTGGCGGCTTAACGATTTACATAGCGCTCGCGCGCCGGTATGCTACGCGCACACCATCAGTTCCGAGCCGTCGATTATGCTCCCATGGTGTGTCAGGTTCGACGATGGGGAGTCCCGTCGTCTCACGCAAAAAGAGAATAGCAATCTCTCCCGCGACGGGTGCCGCGTTTTTTCGCAGGGCGATTGGAAGACTCCCTCGTTCATTTGTCGTAAATGCCAACGGTAACGTGAAAAATGTAATCGCTATTTATACTCGCTGGACGGACGCTCGTAAGAAGTTACGATAGTTCGTCTCGAGTGTAAGGTGAGAGGATCACTCTGGGTCAGGGGTGAATGAAAATATTGTTTTTCGTAACAGGCTCGGTCGAAAGTGGCGAGCTGTTATGTCGGGTTCCGCGACGTGGCAGGATTTACGTGAGGTTCACGTTGATTTCCTTTTTCAATGAACCCGGCGTTTGATAGAGATTTTTTACAATATCGAGATCGTTGATTAACATCCGGTGAAGTAACTCTTCTTAGACTGCGGGCTATTGGGAAGCAAGATGATCACTGTGTGCGAAGCTAACGACTTTAGTCGTTACGATGTTAACAAATGAGGACGCCTAAAGACGCTGCTGGCACATATGGAGCGTTGGAAGCCGCTCACACACGGCGAAAAGACTTTCGTCAAGCGCCTATAGACGTGAAGTTTGCATTCTAAAAATTAAATATACAATATATCTACATACCTGGAAATATGTGTGATGCTTCGCATGTCGACGTCATACTTCCTCCATTCCGGCTTCCCGATTCAGCATTCTGCTTCTGGCCGCTCCGAATGATAGTACGCGACACTTCGATCGGCAGAACGCGTATTAATAAACGTCGACGGGAGTATTCGATGAAATATTTGAAAAATCTCTGCGGAATATTTTAATCGAGAATTGTGCAGAAAGTGCATCGATACATACGCGTACACGGCGTTGCGTATGTTCGTCGCTCCTCGGCTTGAGACGTAATGACTCAGTTACGAAAAAAACTCGACGCACGAGACTACTACAATGGATAAAAAGTGCTCCGTCATTTACCGTCGATCGACATACGTCGTAGCCCGCCAACGGTCGGACGATCACAACAAACCGAACACTCAAAACACTTGAGACCTTCAACCCGGTCGAGCGTGGCTTTGTGCGTTACAGGCTTTTTCGGAAGTTTCTATTGCGTTTTGAGCATGCCTTGCGTGTCATAGAGCATGTGTGCCGGTAGTTTAGTTCATTATCATCAAGAAATGCATAAGCAGTCCCGCGGACGAGGTAGAGGAAAAAAGAAGAGATTAGAAAAAAATGGTTTATCACACCCGTCTGGAGTGGTTAAAATAATTCGTCGATTCTCGAAATATGTAATCGATTACGTCACCACGTGTTTCTCCGATCGAATCATCGCGTCCACGCGAGTGTCAGTGCCACGAGTGAATATCCCGAAGTGCCATAACGGAATTGCCGGGAGCCAGGATATTCTGAATCGGGAAGCAGGAGATACAACGATATATCATGTGTTTACAGGTGTGTAAATGCATTCATTACACAAACGATTTCCGATTTCAACGAATGTTCGACGAATTTACTGAGAATGAAGAAATACAGCGAAATTCAGACCGACCATTCATAATGCGTCATCGTTTGACAAATTATGGCTTCATTAATTTCTGATTATTCGTCGATCTGCGCTCATACTTGTTGCATTATTTCACACGACAAAAAACAAACCCAGTTAGAATATTTATACAGTCGAATATGAAATAATTCTGGAATAAGTTTCTTCAAGACTTAGCACAGGAGAAAACGATAGTAAATCGGTGTTTGTATCATCAAGGCAACCGTTTGTACAATGTTATTATATCTCAAGACGTTCACCAGTCCTCCGAGTGTGACGGAAAATTTGCCCGCTTAATTCTCATTCGTAATTTCACAAACCTTGCGCAATTTCCCCGACTTTATCCACGTCCCGCTTCGTTTCAATATCCTCAAATTCCCCCACGTGGGCCCACATATCCCGGGACCCCAGCGACCGCCTTCCCGTACCGCGAGAGTGGCTCGTGAAACCGGGAGAACGACCGTTAACGGCCCGATCGAGAGTCCGCTATTTTACCGTTGCAACAGAAATAGAATTCGAGAAGAAACGAAAGATCGTTGCCTCCGAGTTCATTTGCATGGCGTTAGCCCCTTAAGGGAGAACGCGCACCCACCCACGCCGCCGGCGATATCGGCCATTCGCTCTCGGATCTCGTATTGCAAAAGGCACCGCGCGCGTCGTCGTCGGTGCCTCGAAAAAGCGCACGCCACTGACAGAACGCGCTCACTGTGCTGTCCGACGGAGCGACACGGGCAACGGGTGTTGTTCGTGTTCTCGCCGTACGTTTAGCGGCTAAATGCGGCTGTCCGATTCTCGTTGCCGCGTTTAACCCGCGAGCAATCCCCGTATTAGCCAAGCGAACGTCGGACGGCAACGTTTAGCGCGGTGAAAATGCGGGGCCCGATCAAATCTATATCCACCCGGAGTATTTCGTATTATGCAAGCGCAGCCGCTGTAATTATTACCGCTGTACACGGGTTACCACGCTTATTGTAATACCGGCGACCGAGGACGATACACCGAGGTGAGACCTTTCGTAGCACGTCGGTATCTAACGTTAAGACGAGCGGAAGATAGCAGCTGGAAGGGGGGAGCTCACGAGAACGGCGTCAATGCGCCGCGGGCGAAAAGCTCTCTCGCCGGCATTGACGAAATCAATCGCATTCAGGCTTAACGGCCGCCATAAATCAGCACTTAATCGCATACTAATCGCGCGGCGTCGGGGGCGAGAGCGGCGGATCGTCGATTCCGCTTTCTCGCCGGGCGGGATTCCGCGTTCTTCTTCCTTTTTTCTTTCTCGTTTTGTCTCTTTTTCACCGTCCGCCGAACTCGGGCGTTCGTTCGCGCGAGTGAACGCCAAGTCATTAGCGGCGACAGGTTCATATAACGCCGCCGTCGCGTTGGTGACTATAAATTCCGGAGTGAAACTATGGGCCGGGCGTCGATTAAAGAGGCGGGGAGACGGCGGCATTCCTCCTCGAGGAAGATGTTTCTATTCTCACGCGTTCTCCCGGCTCGGCCCGCTCGCGCTCGTTTCGCTCTCCGGCGCGCGGCGTATATAATGTAACTCGCCGGTGTAATGCCTTCCATTACTCAATTTTACGAAGACCGACGCGCGATTATCGTGCCGATCGTTAACGCGTACCGCTTAGCTACCGGTTTATACCGCGAGATACGAAATATCGCCGTGGTGCGACGGCCGCGTGCGGCTCTCTCGCAGCCTTGAAATATACGACGCGCGAGAGCGTTCCGCGCTGTGCCTCGGTCATTAGGGGCTGCCGGACGAGATATCTCACGTTTTCGTGCGCCGCTTCTAAAGAAGTATCGACCTTTCCATTTTCACTCTCGATAACCGGTTAAATGGCGTAGATTCCAATTACGCGGTTTCTTATGAACCCAATTACGTTCCCTTTCACATTTAATTTCCATCGCGCGCTGCAATTTATTCCGGAGCGTTCTTCCCGAAATACAATAAATCTCCCTCGTGCGCCCTTTCTCCCCCTCCTCCTGTCTCTCTCGCCTTAAGGATGTTGATTAATCATCTCTCGCGGCTGCACGCGTTGATAGGCGCGCTCGGAACTCGAGAAACGCCACTTGGGTGGTGGTCTCGCTTAATTATTCGCGCGAATGGCGGACGCGCCTCACCTCGCGGTGTACTACCCGCGTCCGTTACCAAGTGTAATACGTTGTAAATGGGCACGTCGACAGAGACAGAAAGTCGGAGAGAGAGAGAGAGAAAGGACGGGGCCCGGTTGAACGAATTGAAATTCCAATCGGGCGATCGTCATCCTCGTGTTTGTGTCGCGAGAGACGTCGAACGCAAAACGTCTCGTCTGCAGACGCAAGATGACGATCAGCTGCCTGCGTTTGCTACGCGAGCTGTGTAGACGGTGCTTAGCGTAACGTAACACGACAGGAACGCAACGCCCGCGGAATGACGTCATTTTTTCCCTATACTTCGCGTGCCCCCCCGCATTAGAGAAGCCTACTTCGCCCGGCAAAGTGGCTGACGTCATCGATTGTAAATGTACGGCGTGAAAAAAAGAGCGCGGCCTCTGACTTTCTACCATTGGTGCGCGCGCGGATTGCTGGTCCGGGGAGAAGGAGACGAGGCGATACCGACGTTTTGCGGAGTAACAATCGAATACAATCTGTGTCATAACAATGTTATTTATCGGGGGAAAGCTAATAATACGTCTCAATCGCGGGGACGCGAGATAAATGGAATGATGCAAAATATTTTTGACAAGTTCTCACCGTGGACCGTAAAGAAAAAAATGCTATTGAAAAGAGATCCCGATCGGAATTATCGACGGTGTTAACTTTCTCGTCGACGCGGAAGCGTTTGGACAGGGAAAGTTGTAATGTGCGGTTCATGAATTCCCCCCGCGTTGAATTTTGATCGAGGCGATCGAGATCGTCGACGGGCGAGTAATAATTCGACTACGTCGGTGGAGGCGTCTTTCCCTCCCTCTCTCCCTCTCTCTCTCTCTCTCTCTCGTCGTGCAAAACTGGTCGTTGCACTCATGATAAAGCAATACTAATGAAAGATGAACTTTCTGTCGCAACCGGGTGCCGTGATTCGCTCACAAGCATAATTTCGTAAGGCGAAACCGGAGGTGCATTACTGTGATTATCGGGCAATTATTGATAATCATCGTCGCCATTTTTTGCCCTGTCCTCCCCTGCCCCGCGAGGCAGCCTAATATTCCAGCGATTGGCAGTCACGTTTTCGGCCTAATCGCACCTTAAAGTCGAATCACGGTTATTGTCGCAACTGTCCATGGATATTACACCGGTAATTTAAGTTAACGTCGCGGCCTGATGAGGTTTTGCGGTGAACTCGGGTTAAATCCACCCGGGGAAACAAAGAGTCTCGGAGGAGGTTTTACTACAATGTGCCCCGTCCTGGTTCCCAGCCGAACCTCGCTCACCTCTCGTTGTTTATTATTCCCGTGTGCACGCAGATTCACTGCGCGTTCTCCTATCGACGAGAAACTCGAGCCAATTTGGAGCTGATTGCTCCTCGAGAGAAAAAGGTCGCGCTGCACGAAGAGGCAGACGTTTATTTATCAAAAATATAAGTAAACAATCTACGAATTTCCGCGAAATAAGCTCGCCGCAAATCTCTAACGAAATCGTATCCTTTGTTACTACTCGAATGATTAATTTCTATTTTTCTGCATACGTACTCGTGCATGTAAAAGTATGTAGACAATTTTCTTTCGCGCGACTATGGTTACCCACTATCCACACATACCATATTCGTAACAATTTCTGTCACGGACATGAATGTTTGCGGAGGGCAGCGACCTGCTTTCCAGTCCGCCCGGGAACGGCGTAGAATCGGCGGACAAATATTTGCGGTATCGTCGCTGTGCCAGGAGCACGCACGGTGGGTTCAGGGTTAATAAAAGCAGACGGAGTAAGCGGAAAAGGCCGGGAAGATGGAAGGGAAAGAAGCGGCGAGATAGAGCGGGATAGAGGGAACGGAGAGCGAGAGGAGAGCGGACGAAGCGAGCGCAGCGCGCGCGCTCGCCTCTCGTGTGCCACTCAAGAGGTGGTTGCTCCTGTGGTCGATCGGTACGAGCACGAGACTCGAGTTTCCACCTACGAGTCGCCGGGAGGGACGTTTCCGTGCGCCGCGCCGCTGGAAGAGGGATTTCATTCCGCGTGCGATTCCGTTTGAAGAGCTGCCCGTGCCGCTCGCGCCGAGGAGGGATCCATCCTCTCCTTCATGTGCGAGAGTAGATCCCTCGTGATCGTCGTGCCAAGCGCGCGCGCGAGGCCGAGGTGAAAGTCTCTCCCTTTTCTCTTCCTTCGAGTGAAGAGGTCTCCTTCGCGCCGACAACGAGAGAGGATAGTCGGCGAACCCTGCTCGCGGAAAATTGCGACGTCGTGGCGCGCACTCGGCCCTTCTCCTTCTCTCCTTTTCTCTGCGCCCACCGGATATGTTCCAGTCGTTGATCCAGAGTTAATCGTATCGTGCGCTACCGTTTTTGATACATTGAGAGAAAAGAGAAAAAATACGTTTATCCGATGGGTACTAATAACTAATATATACTTAAATCTAAATTCATTTATTTAAATATTTGTGCAGAGTAAATAATTGCTTTCGCAAGAAGCTATAAATTTAACGAAATTTATTTTATTTTTTTTTTGAAAAAAAAATTTTTCCCCATGCAAAAAATGTGTATCTTGGTGTGAGTAAATATTTCATTATTATTCGCCGAATGAATATTTATCTCATAGACATTTTTTCTCCCGGTGTAGAAATATGATTGTTCGAAATGCATAGGGTACACCTCTTCATGGATTCCGTGTAGACGAGAGAGTACTCCGAGATTTATCCGTTATTACCTGTAATTTTAATTTACTTTTATCTACCATTGTCAGAGTACAGGAACACACAGGAATAATTTACTGCGTGCGACTTCGTGTTGATTTAACGTCACAAACTCGCGCGTCCTAAGAGCAGATGAATATTCCTCTAGATAAAAGAGCGCAGCGCGATAAGGACAAAGTATATGCGTGCGCGTGATAGCCTTTGTCGGTTGGTAACTCGCGTACACGTGGCGCGCGAGATAGACCGTCCCCCGCGATTCCCGGGTCGATTTTCTCAGTTGGCTTTACTTTACGTCGCCGTCGAAGCGGAGTTTTCTATTACGCAATCACAACGGCGTTGTTCCCGAGCGACCGATTCCCGGTTTAATCAGCACGATTTCGAAAGCGACGCGATTTAAGGAAATTGGGAAGAGATTATCTTGCCGTTTGGTGCAACGAAATCGGTTCTCCGCGCGAGGCGTTGGCTGAGAGGCGAGCTCGTTCGCATGCAAAGTGCCGTTCACAGTTACAGTTGGATAACACGAACGGCAATTATCCATGACTCTTTCGATTAGCGTTTAATTCGATATAACATCGCGAGCTAATCGGCAATTTGGCAAAAATCCGAATCTCGCTAATCATTTTCGCAATGTGACCGATACCGAGCGAATGAACGAACGAGCGGGCGTGCGCAGCGAGAAATGCCGTTCGCTCGCGTGATACTGACAAGAAGCGTTGGCGGTGTAAGGAAATCTTATTAACGCCGGCGTATGCGAGTGACTTCATTAGAACGCGCGTTCCCTCGCGCGAGTATCGCTTTTAGTCCGAATGCAGACGTAATTAATTTCGACAGAGACTGGGCAACTGCGACACGCAAACTGTGTGTACACCGCATCTCGCGGAACGTGTCTAGCACGTTTCGTAACGCGTATTAACGGACGCATAATGAAATGGAACGCCCGACTCTGTGGAAACGGACAAATGAATTTCCGCGGACGACGTAATAACACTCCGAGATCCGTATACCATGCGGCCTCTCTCTCTCTCTCTCTCTCTCTCTCTCTCTCTCTTGCACTGATTTTCACGCTGAATCACACGACGGAGCGATCGCCATTCTCGTCAGCGCCATGCTGCATTTGCCGCCGCAGAACGCGTCGCCAAATTACAGTCATTAAACTCTCCGCGAGATACTTCTTTCCGCAAACGAGTTTTCTCGCCGGAGTGGAGTCTATCGGGTCCGATTCGCGAGCCACTTCCGGAATTTTTCGAACGTGCGCGCAGAGAGAGAGAGAGAGAGAGTTGAATGACAGAGGAATTTTATAAACCGGCGGTTCGTGCAATCTGTCACATCTCCATTATTACTTGTTCTCGATGCTATTCGACTTTCCCCTTTTATTTCGAACGTGAAGGCGTACGCGAACGTGTATTTGCTCTATTCGTTGCAACTACATAGTAAAACAATTTTATATGAAATTTAACGTATTTCACATGTCCCAAACGATCCACACAAATGTTTGTATTAATTTATCACAAGATAAATATGTTGAAAAGTAATACAAATATTATATCAGTAATTAACAGGAAATTATAATATCCATAACATGTTAAATCGACACTATAAAATGTATTACTTTAACACATGTTGAATGTCGATTCAACACAAAATATTGAGATAACAAATACAATATGTTAAATCAACATACAGGTATATTAAAAGTGTAATATAAATTTTAACAAGGACCGATTTTAACACAAGTACAATATTTTTTTTTTGTTGTGTACACTGAAGAAAGGATTTAGTAACGATTACTGGTAACAGTACTGTTATCAAATCCTTTCAATGCATGATATTACATTCCGAGGCGGACGAAGCGCGGAGAAGCGTGATTATCAAGTTCGACTTCCGATTCTCTCGAGGCGGAAACGTGGAGAAGAACGCTCGCTCGTGTTTAGCACCCTCTCATGCCTGCAGTTCTCGCACTCTGATTTCTGACTTCGTTAACGAGATGGAAGACGTCTATTATTATCACCGAGCCCGTAATGAGCCGCATTGCCCGGCTGTAATGTTAATTAACAAACGGCAGAAACGACGCGAGAGCAAGAGAGAGAGACTCGTCAGTCGCTTAAATTACTATTCTCACCGACGGCGGGTGGAGCTCTGGTAAAAACCGTCCGAAAGTAAGTTTCATTCGAGAGTAAATCTCGCTCGCTCACGCGCGCGCGCGCACACACTCGCAGCGCGGCCCCGAAGAGCGGCCGCTTCAGGAAGTGCTGTGCGCGCTGCCGACGCGCGATCCCAGATCGGTTCCTCTATCCGCGAGCGTCACGCGATTTGGCGTGTAACGCAAATTAAGCGTGCAATTACGGGAATTAAAGCGCCTGCTCCGCTCGCGATTAGGCGATCTCTCGGTTTCCCTCGTTCCTCCCCTCCCCCGTACGGAATACATACGATCTCGCAACTTTCTTCGATCGTCGGACACACATCGCGAGATCCCGGGGATTCGGCGCGCAACCGCGTAGAAACAGTTCGTGCGATTGCGCAAACGCGCTGAAATTCCGCGCGAAAATCGGCGAACGCGCGTGTGCCGTTATTTTGTAACCATCGTGAGTCACGTGCGGTTCTCTCTCTCTCTCGAGAGAGAGAGAAACTCCGAGGCGAAGTGCCGCGAAGATACGACAGGACGCGGGCATTAATCTCGCGCGGATTTCGAGTTTCAAGCTGACAAAACGGGATCCGGTCGCGCGCGCACGATTACCTTCCCTTTCGTGCCGCGGTTAAACGGCGGCGTTTGTAACAGCGGCCTCGTCGCTCCTAGCGCCAGCCGGAGTCACAAAGGGTATGGGAGCGACACACCCACCGGATGCATTTTATACACACTCCGCTCTCGTAGGTAACCCACCGTAGGTGACGTCACCGTCCTATATACAGGGTGCCGCAGCCGTGACCCGTCGCCGCGACCCGCAGCGGCTAATCTCTCTCTCGTCGCGCGAGCGCTATTACGAGACGCGGTATCTCTCGCGGAATTCTCGGTTTCGCTGATAACGGTACCGGCGCACACAGCGGATACCGGGAGCGGGCGCGACCACGTCATTTCATAATTCCCGCGGGGAACTAATTAACTATCCGAAGCGCAGGTTTTGTATTTGTCGAGACGAGACGAGTAAGTAACACCGTGTAGAATATCTCTTGTTTATAGGAGGATATGAGAAGAGGCGTCTTTTTTCTTCTTTTTCATATTCTTTTCTCGACTGATTGCCTTCGTACGAGGTTGTGTGTGTAACTCACTCGTCGTACAATTAGAAAGTTGATAAAAACGGACGCCTATGTAAATGGGCGAATTATCGTCGCGAATTCCTACGGGAAATATCACGTTTCTCATATCGTCGTACGTCAGTAAGTCGAGATTGCAATTTTGATCCTGGCTCACATCGAAATTCATGACGGTGTGTTCGCGTAGCGTCTTAAGGGAAACTCATCCCGGTGAGAACCGAGCTTCGGAACCGATAAAGAGCGCTCGAGGTAAATGTTAGACTCCATAATCCTTGCATCGCGTGATTAGATCCACTACAACGCTCGCTTCAATTTATTTTGATATTTGATCAGCGGAAAATACGTCCGCGCACCGTAATCTCACAGCGCGGATTTTACGTACGTTTTGTTTCCGTGCGGTCGTGATTTTCTGTCCCGCCTGACAGTGATTAATGCACTTGTCAGAACGTAAGCTTCGATGCGGTTGATGCACCCTGAACGATGTCCTCCAGCAGTTCAACCGCGGCCGAGAGTACGATGCATGCGATCGCGCGGCATGAAAGCGCGCGTGCGAGATGCACAACGCGGGAAATTGGGACCAAATTTTCACGCGTGAAAGTTATCTACATTGTTTGCCATCTGGTAAGAATCCATTTCTCCCTAACAATTGCGCAATATTACACGGTGTTATCCCGTAGAGTCGAAACTTTGATTTTACGTTAACGAACTACGTTACAAATTACATCGAACTTGAAGAATCGATGGAGAATTTCGAAATATAGCATTGTGCGAGCTGTAATTTGAAAGTCACAAATGAGATTACTTGTTGCCATTTTGCCCACGTTAAAGTTTCAGAAAAATTCATATCAGAATGATTTAATATCCGATTATTTCAATATTCGGTCTGAATTTTCATTCTTAATTTCAAAATTAACAATGTAGTAATTATGCAATCTACTTCATCGCGGATAAAGTGTGTGAAATAGTGACTTTTCAAGTTTAATTGAATTGATTGAATTAATTATGGAAGAAAATAATGTTTGACTCTATTCTATTTCCGCATATGTGGGATTTTCATTCCTTTTTTATCGCGTTTTTTGCATTTCGATAGGTGCTTTCGATTAGTAACAAGCACTTCGAATTTTCGAAATCGTGCGCCCACTTGGGATTTTCCTACCTACCCCCCTGTGCGATACATCGAAACGTGGCGAGTTTAAAATAACCGGCGGTTCGTTCACGTACGTTCACGTGAACACGCAGCACCGGCCGTCAACGTCGATATTTACCATTCTGTGACCCGAATGAAAACAAATACACAGCGGACTAAATTGTCGTTACGCGACGCGTAGTAACGCTCCATATCGGATCGCAGAACACGCGTCGAATGAAAAGCCGCGCACGTACGGGTCAAATTCGACGTTAAATTCGAATCCCGAAGAGGGAGAGAGTAAGAGAACATTATCTTATCGAGCTCTCTCCCTTCGATTCCGCAACGAGCTCGACGAGCTTTTAATTGACGAACGCTGAAGAAGTTCCGAGAGAGAGAGAGAGAGAGAGAAAGAGAGGCGTTCACATTCCTAAGGGTCATACACAACGTTCTCGCTACGGAGAAGAACGTTATACCGCGATAGAGAGAACGGTGACGGACAGACACGTGGAGCTTTTTAAACGGGCGCGAACGGTCTTCTTAGATATGCGCGCGGATAGCGTAACGCGTGTCACGCGTCTAATCACGACGTGTACATGCGCAGAAACGATTTGCAACTTTATTAAGCCGGCGGAGGCACCGTCCCGCTAACCGCGGCTTTCCACGCGCGCAGATTGATTAATGCCCGTTTCCACGCTGCGTATCCCTCCTCCCTTTCCCTCCTTTCTCTCTGTCTCCTTCTACCTATTCCTCTCCGATTCTCTCTCTCGTGAATCTCTTTCTCTTTCTCTAACGACTCGCAACGGTGGTCCGTTGCATTATCGTGGCTCCGAACGCGGCGGCGCAGCATTGATGGATATCGCGGCCGCTTCTGGTGTATTGTGTAACGGCGCGCGGCCGCTTCCGATAGGTCTCTTTCTCCGCCGTTCGTGCGGTTATTTAATTAATTTAACGACGTCCGACCCTGCGCGCATTTTTTCGATAATTACCGGGACGTCGCGTCGCATCGCGGCGCGTGCGCTACGCTCGCGGATATACGCGACTCCCTGGGCGGTCGATGAACACACACGGGCCGGAGAAAATATAGCCGAGAGTTGCCCCACGCCGGGCGGTTGTTAATATTTCGTAACACGCGTGTACTACTTTCTTAATCCTCGTTGAATCTCTGGGTACGGGTAAACACACGGCGCGATCTTGCGCCGCGAATTAACGCGGAACGTCCGGCGGAGCGCGGTAATTTCTTATTCGCAACCGTCCGTCGATGGGAGAGATCTCTCGGTTTCGCAATGTTTCATAAAGTAACATCCCGAAAGAATGTCCCTCTGTGTGGATTTTTGCGGGAGAACTTAGAGTTTCTTCTTCTCCCTGCCGGGTATCCTTGTGAAAAGCCTGCGGTGTAAAATATCGAGTCTCTTTATCGTTTAATTTTTATTTTTGCCAGCGCGAAACGATATTGCTTCATTGGTCCGTTATGAATTCAGCCGTGACAAAAATTACAGCTTACTGAATCAACTGTGACTAGAAAATTTTCATTTCATGTATTCTCTCTCTTTGCATACGTAACTTTCGTCGTCTGTTGTCCCTCGTTGAACGTGTAGTCGACAGACGGTAGCTTTTATCGAGGATTTACGTAGAATCCGAAAGTTCTTCCGCGTTATCCGGCTTTCGGCTTAACTGATCTCAAACACGTGTGTTTGAAGACCGGATCCTCATCGATGGATAATCGAGGGTGGCCGTCGCATAAAACGGTGGGAAGCTCGGAAGCTGACTAAACAAGTAAACGCGCTCTAAGCACACGCGTGAGACGAATTTGACGTGCGCTCGAGTTAATTTGAAATTCGACACGCGTAATGTAACCGGGGCAGGGAGGGGGGAACCGAGGGACGTGATCGATATTCCGCGGAGAGAATAGTTACAGACCCTTCTCACAGACTAGATACGCTCTCCCTACATCAAAATTTCATCGATTGTGTCGCATTAGTGATTCATTGTGACGTTCGTTACCAGACGTCCGTTGGAAGCATTCATTGCATTTCGTCGTGAGACGGAGTTTTGATAATACGTTTATCTCCATTATCCCTTCCATAATTCTTTCCCACGCTTGCACAATCTCAATTTTCACGATCCTAAGTCGACGTTTTTCAAGGTAATCTTCACAAGGCTGTTGTTTGCACATGATGACTTATCGCTTCGACGCAATGCTCCTAAAAATTCAATCTTTGTTCTTATTCGCATTAAATCATCCCAATCTCTTCCCCGGCACTTCTAAGATTCTACATAATTTTCACTTTACCCCTCGGCGCGCGTATCATTTCGTCCCTAAATCCCGACCACGGGTTTAAAACCTCTCCTGCTGGAGAACGTGGCTTTGCGGAACGAGAATCAGTCGATCAAAATGCAAATCGTGCTGCGCGAAGGGCTCGCGAGCAGTGGCGCGATTATACAAGGCGAACCGTTAAACAAAGAGGCTAATTAAGACCTGACCTGGCGCAAAGGCGCGATTGCAATTTCACGGACGGAACGCTTTGCCGTCATCGCGTCGGATCACTCGTATCAGGTGCATACGAGGGGATGAATGCCCCCGTTTTTATCGTTGTCCGACATGGAGCGACGAGATGCATTTTGGTTAGAGAATTCATTAATCTTTGGCCCCTTTTCTCACGGCTTTGTACGCGCTACATCAAAAGCAGATCGATGTCAACCTGGTGCTTGATTTGAAGAAAAGGAAAAAATAATAAACGTAGTCCCAATTGTATTTTTTCGTGTCATCTTTCGTTTCGCTGGAACCTCAAAGAGTAACAAGTTAAAACGGATTACAAAGTAGCGTTGCTAAAAATTATTTGAAAAATATTTGTAGAATTATCTACTTCCGCACATTTATTATTGTGTAAAAGTGTGCAAATGTTTTTATATATGCAGAATCCAACGATTTGATGATAATATTAAGTATGATTGTTATTTGTGCAGTCGAAATTAATCGTATAATTTCTCTGAAGAATGAATTTGAAACAGATGCGTGCGGGAGAGTATTTTAAATACGGTTGACACATAATTTTACGGTGTGTAACCGCGGCTGATCTTCGCACCGTGTTATCTGCTTTCTCCTCTGAGAAAAGACGCCGACACCCCTTCCCTCGGGATGGACCACTCCGCATTAGCACTCAAACACGAGGCTACATCACGGTAAATCACCGTTCATCTATTCACGCGAGAGCAAATACATTAATAAACAACGCGTGCCCATAAGGTAGACGATTAAAATCGCCGGCACGTGAATCGTGGTTAATTTATATGCGGAGTAGGCGCGCATCCGTTTCCAACCCCGTGAATCCCCTGCGGGAGGGTCTCGCGCGCAACTCCCCTAACGAGCCCTTTATGCAACACCGACTTACCCTTTTCCCATAAATTTCGGGTGGCCAAATATTAGTACTGACGAGCGGTCGTGTTGGCCCGTTATTATGATGGGCACACCCCGTGGGACAGCGCCACGTGACAGAACGAGAATTACCGACAGACCTCGCCGAGGTACATCGCGCGCGCGATACTTAATTTATTACATTTACATTATTCCCAGGAAATAATATTGTTTTCTCCCCGCAACGTGCCAGGTTAACGTCAAGTTCAATGTTAAAGATAATGAATTTCAATATGGGATTTACCTACGTGAGACAGTACGTATTTATTTGTCGTAAATTAATACTGTTAACAAATACTTTTGACTTTATTTTTCATTTTACTTTTAATATTAAAAAAATCTATATTCTTCAAATCAATCATCTCACCTCTAACATACAAGTCCTTCGATTAAATCTGCGATGATGTCTTTTCTCCGGTGAGAGGAAGACATTTTGCATGATTTATTTCGGGTAGACGTAAGTAACGCGAGAATAAAATTCGGTTAAAGTAAACTCGGTCGTAAACAAAGGCCGAGCACACTTTTTGCAGTCGCGCGGGCTCGCACGTACGCGCTGTCGCCGCATCCGGTTTCGCTCTCGATCACCCAGATCCCACGTGAAACCTTCGGCGGTGATGTTTCTCCGAAAAGACAGGTCTCTCGCGCAAGGCACTCTCGACACTCCGGCGATCGCGCGTTATGGTCGGCCGTCCGCACGCGCACCATGAGGGCGGAAATACGTGGGCGATCGGGCGCACGTATAATGGTTACACCGCATCGTCTCTCGTGTGCCCTCGCTAAACCCCGATGTTTATGCACTCCAACGTGTGGCGATGCGGCTCGATACAATGCACCCACATCGGACGCGCGAGGCGACACACAGCCACTTGTCCACCTCGGTATTCGAATCTCGGTGGGAAAGCGATGCCGGGAGATAGCGCCGATGGCGCAATATCGACGTTTCGCAAAAGACACTGGCTCGGCGCGTCGCTTTTATCGCAGGTATGCGGGGAACGGCTCGCCGAAATTGGACTTTCGCGCTGGGAAACGCGTTACAGACCTGCCCGCGGCGACGCAACGTTTAGGGAAAACGTAAACTCATTCTTGCGACCGCATGCAGGACGTCTGCTCGCTAAGTGGGACATCCGTCATGTAGTTCAATTCGGTCGATATGAATCCCCTACCATTTTGCAAACAACCGTACAAAATTTTGAGTTGTTAATAGTTGAAAATGGCTGTGTATAAGAGGAGGCGTCTTTAATCGATCATTGAACAATCTGCTTGGTTATTTGCAAAATGGTGAAGAAACTTTTCTTTCAGAATGGCCTGTGTTTATAATTTGGATAAAAAAGTATCTTACGATGAAAGACATTGTCATTGTAAGAGCCATGCACACCATCTCAGATACTGAAATTTATAATACGTTATTTAACGAATTCAAGAGACGCAGCTGATTCGATTTCGCACAGATGTGCTTCGGGAACAAGCCGGTATTGGTTCTAGCCGGCGCGCCCGAATATTGACGTTTCTCTCCCGCGGGTGTTGNAACCCAGTACATTTTCCCCCTTGTTTACTCTGACGTCGAGGGGATAACTGCCAGTAACAGATTTTGCGGCGGTCGTGACGATACCGTGACGATGTGGAACGGACTCGCGAAACCTCGTTCGATCCCTCGTCTCGACCGCTTCCGGTGTCCGGACATGCGTTGAAAACGCGTGATTAATGTACCGTCGGTCAACCTCAAAATGACCCATGACAAAAGTCAGGGGGAGTTCGAAGGAACGACGCGGTTAATCTCGCTGACGGTGGGAATCGAATCGGGGGATTTCGCGCCGAAAACCAATTAATCGGTCGCGTCTGACTCTGTTGCAGAATCGCGGGGACTTCGCTTCCCTGGTCCGCAACTTGCTCGGGCCAATTTACGGCGAAGGTGTTATGAGTTTGCTGATAAGACAAGCCCGGGACATCCTGGTTTGCGCTTACCACGGTAACTTGGAGAACTTTGTCCGGACTTATCTCTCACCTGCCGCTGCGTTGCTGACGGTAGTTAGGAGTGTCGCCTGCGAAACGGTGAGTTGCTTCACGATCTATGATTGTTCCATCGCATTATCTCGAGCGCTGCTCGCGCTACCAGCTAGATGGAAAAAGGAGGACCGTTTATACGCGGATGTTTCCGCGAAGCGATTAAAGTAATTAGGCGCGTTGCTCCTCGTGTACGGTTAGATACCTCGGTTCCAGTTCGCGAGTATCATTGCGAAATTCTAACCATTCTGTATGTTTAAAATGCCACGGTAGTCGATTAAAACGCATCGGGTGACGCGTTGTCTCGTTTGAGTTATTATCTCGCTCGCGTGTAAAATGTTATTATTTTACTCAGAATGTACGTACCAATTTTAGAAGCGAAAGAAGAAGGACGATGTCGCTTTAGTGCAACGCAACTTGATAATATTTCCCGATGTTCTTAAGTACATTTATTATAAAATTATTTATAATTCCACTTGTGTATGAGCACGCTTTCGAAAAATTTCTACGCGAGTTGTTTAGCAGATTCCGCAGGCACGTGCAGTGACAGGAAATTAGGTCGCTTTAAGGGTCATCTCCATGATGATGGACTCAACCCTTCCCGTGGAGTTTTAATTAAACTTACACGTCTCACGGATCAATGGTAGACTTGAGATATCGGTCGGGTGCGTCCGCAAATGCTTTATCTCACTCTCGAGGCAGCCCGCTGTGGCTAAATTAACCTCCGACGAGCACGTGCTGCTTTGACCGAGTGCCTCCTTTCGGCAGGGTGGATAATCCTAGGGGTCGTAACCCGCGGTAACCCGCGAGGACAGATATTAACAACGAGGCGCGGTCGCTCCCACGTAATATCTCGCTTTGAACCTGGTTCGCCGCTCGTCATCTTGGACATCGTTCACGAGACGGTTTAATTGAATACTCGACGGCATAAACGCGGAATTGTCGTTCAAAGTGTCTGGCTCGTCCTGCTGCGGTGAGATAACGTCGCGCAGACGGCGCCACGGCGATTTGCATGACAATACGGGCGGTGTAGCGGCCAGATTGATTCGGAATATAAACGCGCGAATTCCCGTCAGCGACGTTCTTCTAAAGCTCACGGGAGTCTTAAGCTTTTAATTTGCATTTATAAAGCGTCAAGCGTCGGGAAAACCGTACCTAGCCAAGCGCATAAAAATTTTTCGAAGATTTACAGAAAATTTACAGAAGATTCTTTTCTAAGGGATGTGAAGCAAAGGACGATGGGAAAATATACCGATTTCTGTTCATTAAAAATATTTTACTATTGTAGCAATTTGCTATTGGACATTGTAAAATTTCCGTAAAAACTATTTTCAAGCACCGAAATCCGCTTTGACTCAATACAACTTTCTTTATTCGCTAATTTGTATTGTTCACACATCGATTGCTTATTTAATACTGCTTATTCCACTATAGTTTTGCACTTTCGTTAACATCCCGTTTTCACCTGCCACTCTGGGAATTAAAATCAGCCTATTTCACCATCGTCCTTTCCTAAGAAGTTACCTAAGAAGTTAAAGATCCGTGCTTGTGTATTTCTGTTGCGGTAAAATCAGGTTACATCGTCGCGCGAGCCGAGTCTCCAATCGATCGTTTGTTTTACGATGCATCAGGAGTTGTCACGGCTCACCTACACCAACAGTAACGATATAACGAGGTTACTAGCGTGCGCTCGTGGCGTAATAGCAATAATTCCCCGTGAAATAATGGCCTGTACGCGATCATAGACGTGCGCCGACTGTCGGCTCCCAACCTCGCGCATCCCGTATCTTATAGAGGACACGTCGATTTCCGTCCTCGTCCTCGTCGTCGCGACCGTATCTCTTTCTGCCCCGTTTTCTATCTGGTCTTTCTAGGTAACGTTCACCGCGGCGGCTAACGTTATATCACAAGCGCATCGTGCGCGTAATAAATAGAGGTCACATGTTGATGGACGATATTTCAGTTTCGCATTTGAAATTTCTCACGTCGCATCTTTAATAACTCTCAAATCGAACATGACGTTATGAAAAAAGAATTTCTCTCTCTCTCTTTTTCTTTCCCTCTCAAGTAGAACCGATTCGATCGTATGGGCTCAACATTCTTTTCTTCCATCTGTATGTATCGCCAACACGTTTCAAGATACGCGACCTCGAAGCTCGAAGAGGTGAAACACCTTGCGGAGCTCTCTGACGAGGGACAAAACTCGCGCCTTTTTTCTCTCTCTCTCGTCGGGCGTGATATTCGCGCGCGTTAAAATTTGCGCGGAGACTTACCGGCGGCGTGACTTAGCCGAGGGAACGAGCGCGAGTAAGAGCGGATTATACGAGTCTCGCGGGATTCGCGCGCTCTCCTATCAGTGTCGCGTCGCTCGCGCGAGGGCTCGACGATAAGCGTCGGCGGGGCTATTCGATGCCCGGTGATAGAGCTCGCGTTCTCTCGCAGGTGGTGCGAAATAATAAACGCGTGTGTCGCGACGCTTTCCTCTCTCTCCCATTCTCAGAACGCTCGCGCACCTGTACTGCCGGCCCAAAGTGTCTTTATCCGTCCGGCGCCCACGCGCGCCCTGCGAATATTTACACCTCGTGTCTCGCTCGCGCTGCTGCCGTCTTCCCCCCTCCTCCTCTTCCTATGCCCTTCCCGTCCTTTTTTACCTTCTTTCTCGTCGCGCGCACTTTATCGTCGCCGAGCGAAAATGTGCCACGTAGAGGAGGAGGACGAGCTCTTCGCTCGAGGTAACTGTTACGTTCGCGAACGACCGGGCTCGTAAAATCTATTTGCTCGGGCCAAACATCCTGCCTGCACTCGTACCCCAGTCTCCCGATCCCCCTGAATCCTACTTACTTATCAATGTCGCCGGTTACGAGCCGGGCAATCTCAGCGAAGGAGACGCTATTTCGCGACGGCTAGCTCTCCTCGCGCCTGCGAGAACCGTCGCCGCCTCCTTGGGCGCATTTGCAAGCAAGGTGGACGGACCGCATCCGGCCTCGTAAAACGAGAGGAGCGTGCTCGAGCTAAATTGGATAGCGCTGTGCTTGAAATACGTCGCGAGCGATCGGTTTGTCTCCTGCAACAATGTCTTCTTCTTCTTCTTATTCTTCAATCTCTGTCGCGACGTGGGCTTTCGCCGGGCTTGACGCTACTCATGCAGAAACTCGAACTTCTGATCGGCAGCCGATTGTCCGCTCCAGACGCGATCGCAAAACATATCGCGAGAAGCTAGGAGAAGCTTTCACGACAGTTTTTCTCGGTAACGACAGGTAACGACAGAAAGAGGAAAGAAGGAAAAGAAAGGGATGGTTCTCTTTTTATTCACGGATACTTCATTCAATTTTTTTCTTTTCGTCGAGACAACTTTTGTTTTGAAGATCCGCACCCTCCCGTTCTATTTTGCGCTTGGATTCTCGAGGGGTGTATCCTCGCAAATATCCGCGAAGAACGGTACCGCGTAGTAGCGCCGGAATGTTGCCAAAGTATGGTAGGTGTATCCGGAGAGAGAGAGAGAGACTATGGGACGACGATAGCACGAAGACACCATAACGGTGCCTCGTCCGAACTGATTGACAATGATTGAAGGCTGCGGGCCTCAACTCTCGTTCGGAACCACGTCTCAGGGTCTCAACCTTCGTGTAAACCACCACCGATATATATCTCCGCGGCGCTATCCATTGATCTCCTTCTGCCTGAATCTCGATGCGAAGGATGCGCGGGCTCCCAGCGGCAGAAACGGGAAATGATCGGCCCACGCGTTTCGCTATCGCGCGGCAACACGATTTCGCGTGATCGTTTCGAGAGCGAAACGATGAGACGCCGGTACCACCCGTGGGGCGAGCTTCCGCTTCCACGGTCGGATTCTTTTCGGACTCGCGAATTTCGAACGCTCGCGTGATAAATCGCGCAAGTTAACAGCTACTCGGTCGATTGTGACACCCGCGCCGGTGTTGTCCCGGGTGTTATCTTCGCGCAAAATCGAATGTTAGATTTAACGTCGAATATTAGAAAACCGCGACGGGTTTTCTCCTGGAACGAGTTCGATTACGGGTTAGCCGAAGAAAGTATCGTTAAAATTGACCGTCGGGGATCCGGGACAACCTGTGTATTACTTATTCGCGATGTGTTGACCACGCAGCGTACTGCGAGAGTCGGAATGACACTGTACGTCGCGTGCAATTTCCTCGACGCGTACGTATACCATCGGCACGTGTGCGCGCGAGGATCCGGTTGCGTTAGTTATCCGTCTACTCACGGCAGAAGGTGCTGACCTTCATGCGAGAGACAATAAGACGTGGCTTCTTCTCTTCGAAAGGAAGTACGAGGCTCTGGCTCCCTCGTCCATTAACGTATCTGCTGTGCGAGATAGAAATCTGCGGGCCAGGATAAATAGTTCGTCGGCCTCCATGTCTTCCTCACGGTTCACGGAGGCGTACACGCGCATCGGGAATTAACGATACGCTTTGTAACTTTCGGCTCCCGAGAAGCGATACGATATCGATGCACGGAAAAGGTATTAGAATCAAGTAAACGTACTTTTGTTTCTCAACCTCTTAAGTCAAGAAATATTTTTCTCAATTTAAGTATATTTTAATAGCTTGTAGTAAATACTTGAACGCAGTAATAGTTTAATTTATAAATGAATTACCGAATGTAAGTGTGAAATTCTAAAATTCTAAATTTAAGAGAGTATTCATTTGAATTATATGTAATATTTTTTTTTCCATCGAAGATGGTGGTTTTAAATTTCGATTTTCCTGTCCAGGGTAAATATTTTCTAAACATAAATTCCGATACTCTCAATATTGTTATTATAAATTTGAATACTTGTCGCGATTATTTTAATACGCATAAATAAACGTCCACTTATACGAAGGAAATATTATATTGTATGTAATCAATTATATTTCTACTTCTAGTAAATATTACTTGAACGGTAGCGTTTGTTTTCAGTGCAGTATTGCTTAGTAGCCCTTATGTTTCTATGAACCTGCGCATTAATTTATAATGCAGCATTGCGGCATTTCAAAGACTGATATCGCTGTTGACATTGGCGTTTTGCCGCGAGATTTGATTGCGAACAGGATAGAGAACTCTCGTTCGTCGAATGATCCGTAGAAAGTTGAATCTTGATAATCATAAGACGGAGTATAATTTTCTGATGCAAAGGGAAAAATAATCAAGGCGAAACAGTGAAATGTTGTTCAATGATATGCACTTCTTTTTTTATTCGGGCAGCGAAACTAATAGCGTTTATGCAGATTGCTAAATGACTTGTAAAGTCACGTGCGTTTCGGCGATCGAAGAAAAGCCACCGTAACTTTCCAACGCGAAGAATTAATTAACGCGAAGGAGTAGATGGCGATTAATAGTATACAATTACCGCTTCATTCGCGAATATCGATATGCATAATGTATTTATTCGTGAGAGATGTTCGTTTGAAGGTGGTCACGCGAAGTCGCGTATATTTCGCAGAAATGTCCGTGTATAGTTTTCCGTAAAATGAAAAAGAAGAATTAGCGCGAAAAGAGGCAATTTTGCCGGGGCGATAATGTCATTTCTTTTTCCACCTTGCTGTCGAAACACGTATCGTACGTTTCAGCTCGACGGTCCCGATTAAACGACACGTAATTACTTGTCAATTTTACGTAATAATCACGAAAGCGAGTTAATGAAATGGCCGCTTGTGAACGCGAGGGGGCGAGCCGTTCCTTTGCATAAGCCAGAAAGCGACGGATTGCGTAACCGTTTGTTACCTCCGGCATCGATTCGCGTAAAAAGTGAGACGAATTCCTAATGATACCCCTGGTCATCGAGGGATTGCCGAGCGGATCCGGTGAACAGCGGCGAGCCGGTGTCACGCATGCTGTGCATGCGTGCGTGCGTGCAGACTCGCGACAGTAACGTAGGTATAAAACGTTTAACTACGCGTTGCGACTCGATGGAAGATCGCGATAAGATAGTCTTCGCCGGTTGTCATCGCATCGCGAAGGTAGCGACGACCACCACCACGTGGTAGTCGTAGTAACAAGTCGGCGTTAACAGTCGGGAGAGCGGAAGATACCACCGGTCGACAGAGCGTGTTTCCGTCGACCATCGTCCTTTCGTCTCGAGACTCGGTTCGTTCGTTCGTGATAGAAAGATACGCTCGAAGAAGGGGGAAAAGGATTGCGTATAAATACCGTCCGCGTAGAAAATTTGCCAGATTTTTCCACATACAGCGTAAATTCCGATTAAAATACCCGATGTTACCTCAAAATAGATTATTTCATTGCTGGCGACTGTCGTCGCTCGAGTCGAGTGTCACAGTTTTGACCGAATATCAGATTAGGAGGTTAATAAATAAGTTTATACTTTTTAATGTTACTATGTTTAACAGCGCGTGCAGCGTGTGTATGCACTTGTAAAATGCAAATATTTAAAGTGTTTCGTATATTTTGTTTAATCGTGGCATAAAATGGAGAGCAGAAAAAATCTTTGAGAAAACGTTGGATATGACTAAATAGGATCTGTTTACGTTTCTCATTTACACTGAAAAACCTATTTAGTTAACTTGAACTGAATTCTTGCTTGGATATGGGCAAAGAAATGTTTTGGTTACGAGAACCAAAAATCTTTGTCATATTTATTTCAGAGAATCAAATCGCGGTTCTTATAACCGAATCATTTGTTCGCCCATATCCGTGCAAGAATTTACTTCAGGCCAACCAAATGGATTTCTCAGTGTATAAATAAATACGGACTGCGAATTTACGTAGCTAGCGGGCAAGGATTCGGTGGGAGGGGGAGCTGCGATCGGGGTTAGATTTCCGCGGCAATAGTAATGTCTTCCATTACCGATCGTATCATATGCATCACATTTATCTCTCTGAGCACGCAACGTTTCCCGCTTACTTCCGACTGGCGGAATGACGTCGGCCGGTGGTTGTTCCGGTTTCGCGGTATCGACATTGTTATTCGGCTGCGCTCGGCAAAGAAAACGATGCGGAGAGAAATCTCGGGGGGTGGGGGGGGTCGAAGGCACTTATACTTTAGGAAGATTGGAACGAAGATTGAGCGGTTTCTTGCGCTTCCCGGGGCGCGCGCGCGCCGTACGATAGAACCGCCCGAGGAACGGTTCCCCGTGTTGTTTCGCGTCCGAGTGGCTAATAAATTTTAAGCCTCATAAAACTCACGGGCTGTCGCAAAAAGCGCCGGTTACTTCGTAAGCATCATAGAGTCGCGAGAAATCCACTTCGGACATGCCGCACGCGAGTTATCCGCGGCGGCGGTCCTCTTGAAGGTACGATTTAATTGGTAATCGGCCTCGTCGTGCCTTTCACCCACGAGCGCATCCTTCAACGGAGGAGAATTGCGTCTCTTGAACGGAGAGGAGGGACATTGTATCCGCTCGGCTCGCTCACAATCTCGTTTATAAGGAATCCGTTCGTGTCGAGAGGGGTGTTGATTGCACTACACGCGCTACCGTCCCCCGTGTTAAATCACGCTCGCGCGATAACCTCGACGGGAATATACGTTTCATTTTATTGCTCCTTATATAACATTTTCTGACAGCTAGATTACATTTATTTCGAGAAAGAGAGCGATGGCGATTTCCCTCATAAATATGAATGCATTTTTGCTTGATTTTTTGGCTTTCTCGTGTTATCAATAATCGGAATGTCGGGAAACGAGCGTGTTGCCGATTAATACGAAATCAATGCAAAACGAATAGTGTAAAATATGTATCGATGCACTGAAAAATGAGTTTGTTCGGATCTACCCGTTAATGCACGACCGAACGCGTTTTGGTCCGAAGGAAACGAAATTTATAGTTCTCAAGGAATCAAGGTTGCTTCTTATAATCAAAAATCCGGTTCCCCTCAACCAAAACGCGCTTCGTTGTTCATTGTCAAATAAATCCAAGCCGAATTCATTTTTTTTTTCTTCAGCGTAATTCATTCCCGTGAGAGACGTGGAAACGCCGCGCAATTCCGAGATTTCAATTTCCAAAGTGAACAATCACGAGGGGCGATATCGTCGCGCGCGCTACGTCACACAGCGAGATTCGATTGAATCGCGTCTCTCTCGGAACGGTCCTCGTTCGACTCGCGAGCTCCCGCTAGGTCCATTACGCGCGGAAAATCCGGCCGCGATCAATGCATCATACCTCGTTACAATGCCAAGAATCAAATTGGCAATCGGAGAAAGTGGCTACCGTAAATCTTCGATACGATTGGCAGCGGCCGTTTAGACCCGAGAAAGCGGGAAACTGCGATTGCTTTTCCGTCTGTTTCTCCGAGAGGAGAGAAGCGGTTCCTCTCTATCCTCCTTCTCGCGAACACGCGCGCGCTCGTACGGCCCTGCGCGCGTTCGCACGCACGTACGCACCTCGGTTTCCTGTTCTCTCGGTCGTTAAGCAACCGCCGCCGCTGCCGTCGTCGTCGTCGTCGTTGCACGGTATCCGCGTACAGCCGGAGTACCGACGCATAAAAGCTCGTCCGATCGTAAGTCGTGGGCGTAAAAGTGCCTACTGGTACCCTCGCGCGGTTATGCGCGCGCACCGCCGCGTGTGTCTCTCCTACCCGCGCGCTCACCTCCTCGCGAGAGCCTATTGCGAGCCGCGCGATTTTATTCATAGCGCCTAGCGAGAGAGAAGGTCACTACTTTACTTACTTTTTCGACTCTTTCGCTCGGAATTATCGCGGCGCGTAGTAGATAAGGAGGCGCAGCTCGAATCTCGCGCCGTTAGATCCGCTTCGCGATGGCAGTCAAAGTTAGCTATCCTCGGGTTAGCGGGGAGACATTGCCTCTTCCAGATTGCACTTTGATACGAAACGGCTGCTCCGTACGGCCGCGCGCGCGCCTCTCGGCGACGTATCGAGAGTTTGTTCTCTTTATTTATTTTTTCTTTTTATTTCGCGCTGTGGGGGAGGAGACACGCGATGAGAGGATATTTCTGGCTCATTCAGAACGCCGAGCGGGGATTCAAGGGCCGGCCGCTCGTACCGCGCGATCTTTAAACCGCATTGCGTAAGATCAGCTGGTATCGAATTCGTAATCTATATGTGGCTCTACATCGCGCCACGTATCGTAACCAGATATCGCGGCGCGATAGTCACGGATAAACTATTTTACTTATCGATAGATCCCGGCCGTTTCTCATTTGATTATCGTTGCGTATCTTATTGTACAGCGCAAATTATGATGTTGATAAAATCGATTTTAAAATCGGGATCTCCGCGGCGTGGTGCAACACCATGCGAAAAGTCGCGTAATAAGCGGGTACTTCGGAAAGATCCCTGCCGATTTCCGAATTTATTCGTTTACTTCGAAGCGAATTGATCCTTATCCTTCGATGTACGTGTGAGAATTTCAAACGCAGCGTCTCGGATGCGTCGAAAGTACGAAAATACGAACAATATAAATTCGATAATCCTTCCTTGTTACCTTATATTTTTCTTTTTTTACATAAAAAAATCAAATCAAATGTTCCCGAAGCTCGAGAAATGATGATAAGAAATCAGTACTGAGGAACTCTAATAAATGATATTATCAATCAATTAATTCGACGCACACGCGTAGATAATCACACACTTAAAAGTCTCTCAATAGTGCACGTTTATGATTACGATTCCCACGCGGTGCTCATTCGAAGCAAAGCATATTGTGGTTTCGAGGTTAACGTGCGAGTCAAGTTTTCCGTGTAGAGCTGAAAAGTGTGTGTAAACCGAAACGAGCTGAAGGCGCGCGCGATGTGTTGGCCGCTTAATCCGCCCGACGCCGACATCGCGCGCTCGCATCGTGCTCTTCCGTCCTCCCCCCTTCCTCCTCGTTCATTCTTTCGCCCGCTCGTACTTCATAAGCTCGTAATCGTATCTCTTTACGTCGTTATCTCAGGCGGAACGTACCACGTAATCCGCCTATGCGGTCGTTGTACCCCAAAAAAGGCACGATCCCCGGCAACGTACGAGTCAGAGTGCGGCGGTAAATCTCGCGCGGCTCCAAAGACGGGAAAAATCGCGTGTCGCGTATTCGCAATAACGATTATCGTTATTACGCCTCCTTCGTGCGGGGCCCCCGCTTGATGCATCGCGCGTCTAATCTGTCGCGTAAGCGCCGTATAAAAGTGTCCTGCCGCGCGCCGGGTGATAATTTAGAATCGTTTAATCACGGTGTTGAGAACGCCGGTGCGGGAATCCGCCTTGTCTCCGTAACCATAACTCCTTGGTAAGCGGGGTAGCTCCCCCGAACTGGTTAGGTCACAGCCACGCGGGAGTAAACTTGTAGCTTTCAGATCCTTCCGTCGCGCCGTAATTAATCCCCCGTGCTATTCGAAACGTGCTCTTCGCCCTTTGCCTCGCGCAGTAGGTATACGCACGTGCGTTATTCAGTTGGACGTCGCGTCGACTAACAAAATGGATCGAAATAGAGATCAAACGCGGTACATGCGACATGAAATTTTTGCGAAAGCATCGAAACGTCTAAATTTCTTCAAATTTTCCCCCAAGGGAGAGAAACTTTGATTTCTTAATAATAACGCGGTCGAATTCGTTTGTTTCACAGCGTGTACGCGCTATTCTTCCCTTTCATCTTATTATTTACTTTTTTTTATCTATTTTGCACATTGATTACATGTGGACGATTCACAGCATGGGGTCGGATCCGACCCCCACCTTCCTGGATACGTTGAAAATCCACCTTGCCATTGGAGAGTTGAAGAAACATTTGGAGAATTTTACTTTTTCAATGACACTCAGGGGAGAAGATATTAGTTTCTTGAAGAAATTCAGAAAATTACCGAGGAAATGTCTTCGTGAAAAATGTTTCTGATTTTTTCCCGACGATAAATAAAGACTAGATGCGGCAGGGGGACCTGCAGTTAGGAGAAAGTGCACGGCTCCCAGTGTACTCCGTGTAAACACGCGTGGAGATTGTCTTATCGCGCGAGCGGCCGGCACACGCGCACATACCGACTACTTTCCAGCCGGACGCTCGCGCCCGATATTAATTGAACGATTGCCACCCTCGGCTACTCA
Source organism: Dinoponera quadriceps (assembly GCF_001313825.1). Classification (NCBI taxonomy): domain Eukaryota; kingdom Metazoa; phylum Arthropoda; class Insecta; order Hymenoptera; family Formicidae; genus Dinoponera; species Dinoponera quadriceps. The sequence goes on from NW_014556726.1 coordinate 148,554, forward strand.
TTATACGCGCTTTAATTCGCGCGGAGCCGGCGCGACGCGCCGCGCGGCGTTACGCTCGTATTCCGACCGGTTGTCGTTCTCCTTCGCTCGCCGAAGCTCGCTACGTCGTTATATAGCGCGTAAACGGCGCGAGCCGGAGACTCGCGCGGAAACCCATTACACGTCTTGTAATAAGCATCTCGGCGCGCTGCCGCGTCATGCGCTCGGGAAGACTTTCAGCCGTCGTAGTGCCTGGCGTGTTGTCTATCTACTTCTGCGATAGCTGAGACACGTTGAAATTTCAGCTTGATTCGCGGAAGTTCGGAAAATTTTGCGGTATTAAATATTCCTACGAATCGATTAGAAATATCGCTTTGTCGTCATCTCGATATTTCAACTTAACGTAGATGAGGCTTGATTACAAATTTGTCTTGACTGGAAAGAAAAACTCTATATATTTAAATAACATTTAAATAAAACATTCTCTCTCTCTCTCTCTCTCTCTCTCTATATATATATATATATATA
>NW_014556726.1:149292-173012 GCF_001313825.1 Dinoponera quadriceps
TATATATATATAAGAGAATTATAGTGGAATCACAGGCGTAGGAAAGGAAAAGCAAGGGATTGATGAGAATAATTTCTTATGTAACAGTGGATATGAACAGAGAATAGAAATAAATTACGATAAATGTTTGCCATATATGCAATTTGTTCCGGAATGTATTCGTCAAGTATTATTACATCGAGTCTAATGCGTTGCGTTATATGAATCGTAAAAGAATTAAATCACTTAAATAGTGATTTAACGGCCATTTTCCACCAGCCAACGCTATATAACGCTTTTTATCATAATCCCAGGTAACGGGTTGCGCTTTTATTACACGTCCAGCCAATAAGCTGTCCAGCGTAGAGCGATCGTTCAGTATCACTATAAAATCGAATGTGCTTCAACCCGCGTGTCATAAATTGAAATAAAACGTAGCGAGGCGACGAGAATGCCGATATCAATTAAAACCGGGATCACCGAGACGAGACAAAACCGATCGATATCGCGTTGCTGCCTTTTCACGAGGGAGGATCGGGCAGGTAAATCCCTTTTCCACAATATATTCCTCTCAAAGCCGGTATTGATTTATCGCCCCGTTATATCTCGTCGTTCGAGACACGGCCGCTTCGCGAAAGAAGAGGCGCGCGAAGAAGTAGCACGAAAGCGACCGGTTAAAAACGCGATCTCGCGTCTATCGCGAGATGTATGTGGAAAAGTCACGGGGCGGGATCAAATGGTAGCGTGGTAATTGATCTGTCGATTTCGTCGGCGCGCGATCGATGGGGGAAGCGCCGGGAACGGCGCGCGGAACGAGGAGGAATATACGCGAGGCGAATAGCCGCGGCGGCGCTCACAGTGAAAGCGAGCAGTAGTTCCCGTTGTGATTGATTGTCAAGGAGATTGAGTATCTCGGATTTATCTCGCGCATAGAACGGGCGAGAACTGCGCGGCGTAATGACGCGAGAGTGCGTTGCAGCAGCACGCGCAGAATTACTCGCGCGCCGTGTACACGATTACGCGTTATCGTGCGAAAATCAGCTTATCGAACGGCCTGTCGGGATTTCCCATTAATGCCCGCGTTCCGGACAGCGCGGAAAGGCAGCAGGTATAACCGCCGCAATGTGCGACAATGCCCGGTGCGATCGTGCGCTGCAACAACGTTGCTATTAACGGGAGCGTTTTTCCCGAACGCGTTACGCACGTGTCTCCCCCTCGTCGCTCCCGCATGCCACTTCCTGCATCGGGGATGCTTGGCCCGGCCGGCAGACAGTCTGCGCGTTGCGCAATTCGGGGCTAATCGATCCAAGATTTATGCGACATCGTGTGCGCGCGTATGTGCAACGAAAGTTGTAATTGGAGAAATAATGACCCAGTTGTGGGCGTTGTGGAATCTATGGCTGTCGGTGGAGAAAGTGTAACGTACGCCGATGCCGCGGCAACCCGGCGATCGTCGGATGATGATTTCCACCACGATGGCGATGGAGGAAATCTCCTCCCGCGTGCCGCCGCCGTTCCTTCTCGCGTGCCAAGTCGCGCTTTTCCCGCTGTATTTCCCCGGACGCGGCGCCCCGCCCCGCCGACTACTCTCCGCCGGGAGATAAATCGGTCGAAAAGCGAAACACGCCGGGCATGCATTGAATTTCATTCGTATACCGATATGATTTATGAAAATTAGTATCGATTTTTTCCTCCCCCCGCACCGAACGAATCACGCGCGCTCACGCGGCTCGCTGCACGCAACTCGAATCAATCTGCGTCCCGCGCCTATTATTCAACGTTGCAACGGTCATTGGCGGCACAAAGCGAGCCGCGATATTGAAGCAACGTGACGGTACAGTTTCGGTATGTTTGTTTAATAGCGGAGGAAGGAGGAGAGAGAGAGAGAGAGAGAGAGAGAGAGAGATTTGCATTTTTCACGAGAGTCGTGCAAGCCGCGGGGTTTTTCGAGGGATTATTTTTTAACGAACGGGTCTCGAGATTCAGCTGATTGTGGCGGTCGATGATGGACAGTTTGCCGAGACGAATGGAAAGACGAACTTTTATGGGTATGCGTTTAGATCGCTTTCCATATATTAAGGCATATTACTTTCTAATGCTTATTTACTCAGTAACTCACTTGTGCATATTACGATCGTATGAAGAATACTGGAAATAAGTCAAAAATAGGAGAACACGAGAGGCTCTCTAGCTACAGGATGACGTGACTCGGATTTTCTCTATTTATTATTCCACTCGAAGATCACAGATGGTGCTAAATGACTGAAACCATAACACGGAACGTGTCCATCATCTGGACGACGAAAGAGGCGTATTTGTGCACGAACATTCGATAATTCTGAACTGCAATACACAATAGAAAACATTTTATATTTGTGTTAAAATCGATCCTTGTTAAAATTGTGGTGTTAAATTTTTAACGTACCCGTATGTTAATTTAATATATTGTTGTTTATGTTATCTCAATATACTTTGTATTGAGTCGATATTCAACATGTGTAAATGTTAAAATAACACATTTTATACTTCAGTGTCGACTAACGTATTAATTTCGTATTAATTTCTGACATAATATTTGTATTATTTTTCAACATATTCATCCTGTGTTAAATTAACACAAAAATTTCTGTGGGCCGTTCGAGACATATATTAAATGTAACAAATTTAATACAAATTTTTTTGCTGTATAGACTTTAAATAATTTTTTTTTAACATTACTTATTAATATTAATTTTTTAACTAATAAGAGAGCGAGACATGCGCGTGCGTTATTTAATTTTTTCCATGAGAAAAAATTTGCACAAATGACAAGGCGGTCCTTGCCTCCAGACAAAAGCGACGATAATCTATTGTTAGAGACGATAACAATGCACGCGTCGAAACTCTTTCGTGTTACAAGCGACGGAGGAAAGATCTCTTCCGATTAAAAATGCCGGGACGAAAGGATTGAAACGTCTCATTCGTAGAATCGGGCTTATTATTTATTGCCGCCTCGAGTCGCGTTCGGAGAATATCACGTTGCATAACGGGGAAACCAGTAATTAATACTCGATCCCCTGTGCTTATAAACTTCGTTTATCTTTTTCATCTTTCTTCTTTCGAAGGTGGGCCCTAACGAACTGGCCCCGGATAATGATTCGCTTTCGTGCCGCGTCAAAACGTTTCTCCCCTCGCGAGTAGGTGGAGCGTTTTCAGGGTCGCGGGGATATCCTGTATCGGCACCCCGCTATCTCTCACGACGACCATCGAAACCAGTTTGTAACTTGCCACGGACGTCATTGTTTGCCTAGACCGGTCGGACATGTCAAGATATCAATGTAGTCCCTCGGGCTCTCGAGACTACACTGGACTATGAGACTGCTCGGATCATTTATCCCGATCCCGTGAAAGTCTCGAATCGTATGTTTATTTAAATAACAACCCAACAACATGATGGAAGAATAGGTGACAGCTGGGGGGGGGGGGGTTTTGAAAAAANGATTTTGAAAAAATATTGCAGGTGTGGAGTTTCAGATGCGAGCGTTACCCACACAGCACACTTTATTCGAGGGTCATCTCGGAAACGTCCCTTGAAGATCTGTGCTGTATCGGCGCGATCATCTCGATAGATGGTCCGTTTTTAAAACATATATTTAATCCTCTAATAATAAGGTAATGTTGGGGTCGGATCCGACTCCGCGATCTGTTCATTCATTTTTCATCTAAAGTTTATTAACTTACTTGAAATAATTGCAGTAAAACGCTTTGAAGAACGCTTTGATATTCTGAAAGTCCATTTTCCATTAGAGGTTTAAGTCCAGAATCGCGTGCCCCGATTGTCATGGAACGAGCGGGGGCGCGAATGCGTTTATTACAACAGTGGCGTTTAATCCGGCTCGTTGACTCTGGATTTCTCTTCACGCGGAAGAGCCTCCGTATGCGTCGATCTTTCGCGAGTCCCGTGTCTGTATCACCAACTGTGTCATTACATCGACCGGCTCTTTCACAAAGGCCGAGACGCATCTCTCTCTCTTTCTCTCTCTCTCTGGAGCACGAAAGGTTCGCCGTGTGCGTGCCTGCGTACACATCACTGTCGTTCCGTAATGGCTCGGGGTCGACGTTTAGGGCCTATCGACCGTGCGATTTCCGTCGAACCGGCAACCTGAATAGCAGACCGTTTGTGCAACCGTCAGCAGACAGACACACACCACACACGTACGTGTACACAGTCCGACTAGAAACCGACTGCACGCTCGGAGGACGAACGATAGGACGATTAACCTATTTACGTATCGATCGGCGGGGCCTTTTATTCGTTTCGTTCCGGTTGTAGCGCGTGTCATACACCGCTCCTTACTCGCCGGGAAAGACGCTCGATTACATCCGTGGTGGATACGCACGCGCTTCGCCACTTTTCTCCGCGGTCGGTAGGTAGAGAAGTAACTCGGAAGTTGATCTCGAGGTTCAAATCAGAGGACCCGGCCGTTACTCGAAAATCGGTAGGAAGAATTTGTCAGCTTTTTTTTTTGTCATTTTACGTTGAAAACTTCTCATTTTCGCACGGAACACTTGAATTTCAAAGCTCATTTTATTTGCACGTTCTTTGAACATTGGAGTAACTTGTTCTCCTATCGTTTTTTTTTTTTTTTTTTTAATAAGATTTTTGTGACTGATACAATTAGATACTACAAGTATGTAAATTAGCTTCGATGAAAAAGGAACGAAACAATAAGCTTGAATTATGTCAACAGGGCAATTTTACGGAAAATGATACACCTTTATATTTGTTATTGTCCCCTTAACAATAAAAAGGTCTTGATGCATCAAATAGAAATTCTCAACGTGGAGAAAATAATTACGTAATGCCGGAGTTATCTCGGTACAATCGACATGGACACGCTCTTGCGTCCTAAGGGTGAAGCATCGTATCCCCGAGGTATACTTTACGCGCGGCCGACGTGTCGATTTGGTTCGTTAACTCGCTCGATCAATTAAACATAGCGAGATCGCCAGTGCAAGTAGCTCCGATTAGTTAGCTCGTTCGTGGCGTAGCGTTGGTCGTAATCGGAAAAACAAACGTACGGAGAGACAAGGAATAACTTTTACTCTCGAACGCGGTGGACCGGTAAGCGCCATTGTTCGCCCGATATCGCGCCGCGAGTTAATAGCGCCGCATAGCGATCTCGTGTGAACGGCATACAATTTAATTTGCGCTACTCTCGTGCGCGTGCACTCGTCCCGCGCGCGCCTCGGTATAAATTATGCGAGATTAGCGGTGCGAGCGAGGTATATACGAGGTATCGAGACTCATATTTCACGCGCGATCCGAGAATCCGCCGATAAATATGCCGCGCTACACGCGGAAGTGGTTTGAGCGCATTTAGCGCCGTTTCGACGCTTCTGTAATCATCTATAGCGCAAAATGCGATTTTCCGCCAGACTTTCACCCTCCGCCGCTGTAACAATTTCGCCCCCGTTCCCCCAGCGGAATTAATTCTCCCGGCGACGCATCGAGGGTCAACTTCGTAATTAGCGGGTGTGAATTTAGCGAGCACGGAACTCGGTTGACATTCGCTTCAATTTAGAAACACGTTGAACGCGCATGCATGAAATTCACTACTCGTCCTCACGGTAATCCGTGACGGAAAGAGAAGAAAAAGCACAAGCAGACCGAGGCTGTCAAATGTATGAATATAAAAATGGTTGAAGATGTTCACCGTTCAAAAGAGGAGGGGGATGCATTTTTTATGTCTCCCAAAATATGACAAAGATAATATCAAAGTAATAAATTTTTTAAACATTAAAAAACTTTTCAGTTTCAATGGAACAATATTTAATATATGATGAAATAAATATTTTCTATTGAGAACGAAATATTATTTCCTCCTAAATATATAATACTGTTTTTTTTTTTCTATCAAAGAACATGGTTTACTCTAGTGAAACATTTTCATTCAAACAAAATGATATTTGATATTACATTATATTGTTTATATTAAACAAATCCAAGTCAAACATATATATATATATATATATACACTAAATTCAAAGAAACCTGTTTCTTTGTGTTAATCATGAAGGCTGCGTTTTACCGCGTTTTTTATGATCGAGGGATAAAACGAATGACACGTTACTTCGCTTTTTTACAACTTACTTCCGTAGAATCGCGGAAAATATGCACGATGCATCTATTCGTTCCGACGTCCGTGTGCGAGTTTGCGGCAACGCGCATTCCATCACGGCTATAACCACGCAACGGAAGTCGTTAGTCCGGAAGACGGGGTACACGCGCGCGCGGACCCACATCTGTCCGCGGGACTTTTAATTGCATAATTTGCGGCATAACTTGCGCGCCGGAGCGCCGTTCGCCGTTCGTTTCGTTTCAAGCGAGGAAGCTTATCTTTCGCTTCCACGTGGCCGGGACTTGCGGCGAGTAATTAAAAGTCTGCCATCGTCAATCAAAGCCTCTTCTGCCCGCTCTCGCCCCCGCTGTCGCCTAAGGGTGAGATAGAAAGGCGCGCCCCGGCTCGCATCGAGCCGCGAAAGTTCGAAGTTTCCGTGGGGCTTTCGCGCTCGCGAAAGTTCACCAACGAACACTTTCGGGCGCGCGAGATAGGGAGAAAGAGAGAACCTTGCTCGGGGTCGAAGCTCGCGGTGTGTGTGTGTGTGCCGTTCACGCTCCCCCGACGAAGCGAGCTTTTCGCACGGAGCTTTGTTTTTTCGTCGGGTTAACGTTCGCCGAAAGACCGCCGTTTAAACATACTGAGAAATTAATTTGGTCGCATCGATCAAAAAACGGGCGATCAAACGCGATTTGGTTGAAGAAAACGAAATTTTTGATTATAAAAACCAAATTTAGCACTGAATCGCGTTTGATTGCCTGTTTTTCGATTGATGCAACCAAATTGTGTATCAAATGTAAGATATTTTGATCACAAAACCGGCACGATTACTGTATTGGCTGATGAATGTAAATGAAACGTTTCTTTTTTAATCCGTTAGAAATAATGCGGAAACGAGGGACTATAAATGAAACGCAGCCTCTGAGCAGCTCGGCAAGTGTGTCCGGAGGATGTAGCGTATCGGCGTATCGTGAAATCACCGTGATAATAAATAATATCGAGTATCTCTCCTTGGAGATCGACAATAACTCGCGATCTCAAATTACGCGTTCGGCGATTATAATACGGTCCATTAGTGCGGCAATTGTAAAATACGATAAGGCAGATGTGGACGGTGCACCATTAGCGAGGCAACTCTCTCTTTCTCACGTTATGTACTATCAGCGGAACGTATTTCTCCCCATAAATCGGTCTCCGCTAAAATTAAGTTTTACGCGCGGGAAAGGTGCGCGCGCCAATATCGAAGATACATCCGGCGTATCTTGGAAATCGCTACTTTTCGTTCATCAAAATCCCTCTGAACGACTAAGGGACATACGCCGTGAAAGACTTTAAGTCTTCGCCACATTTGTAAACTTTCTAGCTACTTCTGCAAAACGAAGTAGCAAGCTAAGTCCAGCTCGTGTTTCTGCAAATCGATATCTTAACGAAGATACAAGTAGGCACATTACACTGGAAAACCGAGCGAGTTTTAACCGAGTGAGTGCCTCATTCGTTGAATCAAACATTCGTTTGCTTCTTCCACTGCGAAAGACAAATTCGTTTCAATTGACGAAATTTTATTAAATCCACCGGAAATCTCTTCTCTGTGCGATATCGTACAGGCAATTGGGAATTAAATCTGGCAGGAAGAGTTCGAAGTCGCGAAATCGCGACGCGCAAGACGACATGCCCGCTGAGAGAACACGACAGGTCGTGACCCTAAAATCCGTCCGTGAAATATTCCCCGGCCGATCCGAGACAGGCGTGTTCTAATTGGTTCGCCGGGAGGCACTTTGCGCGTTGCGACCGCGGGAACTCGAGATAATCTCGCGCATCTTCTCGGGCGAGTCGCCGCGCGCTCGCGTTTCCGACGGAAACGGATCCGCGCGGTGAGCGCGTTTAAAGTGCTCCGGTGCGGCTATTTGTCTTCGTTTTGCCGCGTTCACGCACTGATAGGCGGCGTCATTAATCATATCGCCGGGTATATACGCTGCGCGGCATGGTCGCACGCGCTCGCTCGTTCGCTCGCGCATCTACCCGCTCGTCGATACGCGTTATTATTATATGCGCCGCTGAGCGCGAGCGAACGCTGACGCGCGATGGATTAATTGCGTATCACGTCGTCACGGCGATTATAATATCTCGGCGTTGGGACTCGCGCGCGACTCGCCCGGCCCCGGGCGATCTTCTGGCAGTGAACGCGCGCGCATGGCATTCTATCCGCGCGCGCGTGCGTTCGGAGAGGCGAATAATAAATTTAATTCGCCTAACGCGCGCGTACGCAACCAACAACGATAGAGCCGCGCGTGGGCGCGTGAACCCACCCTCTCCCGTTTTCACCACGCGCACACGACGACGAGAGATCGGAAGTGCGCGCTCGGCCGACCGATCGGCGACACGCGTCTCCTTCGCCGCAATCCGATCCCTCGGCCGGAAAATTGATTCACTTTCGAATTAAGGCGCGCGATAACCGAGGCAGTGTTTTGACACGCGCGGTAAGACGGCGGTATCGATTATGCCGTATCGCGCCCGCCCACCTCGAAGTGTTCTTCACCACATCCCCCCCCCCCTCTGTGCTCCTATTCTGCGCGGACGGCGCTGATTTTAAATTTTCAAATTTCTTCCGTATCGGAGGTCGGCTCCGTGATTTCAGCTTTTCAGCTTCCACGCGAGCTTGCTCGAGAGTGCGCGCTGTTTCTTCTTATTACGTTATGTACTTTCATCACGGGCATGTTACGCGAATGACTTATTATCCAATCACGGAATCACGAAACGTTAAAGCGAAGTAATTAGATAGATTTTTTTATTAAAAACGAAATATTTCCTCTAAATAAGTTTTTTTTTTTTTAAGACATGGCTTATTTGAATGAAACAATTTCATTCAAACAAAATGATGTTTTATATTAAATTATATTGTTTGTATTAAACAAACACAAGTCAAACGAGCATGTATATTAAATATTGAGAAGCATTTTTAAAGTGTAGACAAGCGTGCATTCGGATTTTATTTTATGTTTCGATCTTTCATTTATTATCATTATATTTGTTATCGATATATGTAATTTCGTTTTATTTAATTCGGTTTCTCGCTACAACCTACGTGCTCTTTTCACTCGCGCTAATCGGAAGCAAAGATATTCGATTATTCTCTTCAATTCTTTATTCTTTCACATTTCAGAATAACAAATAACACTGCATAATTAATATTATTCCCCCCAAGATATATACCTTCCGCAAATATCCGTCGCTCTGGCGTTTTTATATTAAAAACGAGGATTTATCTCTTCATTAGTTTCTCGGTCCATTCTTTTTTTCGTGATCCGTCAGAGCGGTCCGAGCGTTTCTCGCCATGAAGAAAGATGTAACTCCACGGGCGCGTTGCGCCTTTGCCTATGTTAGCGTTAGGCGTGAGCTGGCTTGTGCTCTAACGAGAACGTATCGCCCGTAAAGTCACGTCGTAAAGAAGTGATGGCCGTTTAAGCAATCGTCCGAAGTTCACGGCTCCGTGGCAATCGATACTACGCGCAGCGTTGCTAAAACAACAACTGCGGGCGCATGGCCGGGTCGTCGCACCTTCCGGTCTTAAGCTCTTCCTGTTCCTCCCATTCTCCCTTCGTGTTGGATAATGGATGAGACCCCGATATTTACATATTTTTCCATGTTCGTGCCGCGGAGACGGGTAGGTCAGGCGAGGCACTGCCTAGCACAAAGTTGCACCGGGCCTGCCTGCCTATTCCTCTATTTCGCTCTGCTCCATATCGTTCGGTCATCATTTAGGTATCATAAAAGGCAGGAAATCTCGTTGTGTCGCCGCGCGTGTCGAATTAGTAGGCGGTCCGTGATGAGAAACGTTTATAGCGGCATAAAACTTTACTTTTGATCTTTCTCTCTCCACTTGTTGACGTTAGAAATTGCTGATATCGCCCGCGATATTTCACGTTTATTCTCGGCGAGCGACATCAATGTATCGTATTCCAGGCATTTCTCCTCGTTCACAAACCCCGCGTCACGTTTGTTTTACGAGCCCTCCTCTCTACGAGAGTACGGACCCTAATTATTTATCGACCGACGTGAAAACTAAATTCGTCGAACCGTCGCCGTGTTCGTGACTCGACCGAGTCTCGCAAGGAAACGAACCGTCGGATTTGCCCGGTCTTGCGGTACACTGCGTTTCAATCAGAGACGTTTTTCTTCGCGACCGTTCAACTCTGTGTGGCGGACATTATCGTCGGTATCTCCGTTTCCGCCTTGGAATTCCGCGCGGAAAACGTCCACCGTTTGTTTCTTCGACGCTGAGAAACGGTCAGATCTATATTTTATTTACCGTCTGGCAAATATCCCGCGGTCTTTCATACTGCATGAAACTGCCTAAAGCTTGTGCACGACAGACCAGGACACTGCCCTTTATTGTTCCCTCTCCTCTCTATCTTTCTCCCCACTCCCCCCTCAATGGCGCACACAGAAGCAGAGGTAATCTACATCAGACCGGAATAATGGAAAATTGTTCCGGCTACCGAGCCCGGCCGGCCTCGTCGGGGGTGTTCCTAAAGCCTCCGGCATCCGTTATGTAGCGGAAGAACGAGGTTAGGCTGGGCGAGCGTCTGCTGTCCTGGCGACGGGGTGAACGGAGGTTACTACCCCTTGTAGACGCCGCGAAGCCACTTTTCACCGTCGTCCCGCCACCCCTCTTCCATTACCGATAACGCGCGAACACTAACTCGCCGTCTTTTTTTGGTCGCCGTCGCATTTCTGGCGGTGAAGCGCTCCTGAAAGAGGAGGTTGAAAGACACTCTGTTAACCCCCTCTCTCTCTCTCTCTCGTACGTTATTCAACGATCATCTTATCTGAAACGTTGTACAATGAACTCTAGACGCTTTCGCGCGGCGCTGGTGATGTATACCGATAAATACGCTCAACTCGCATTAATCTCGCATCTCTCTATCTCTTTAGAATAGAAATTATATTCGTTACTCTGATATAATTAGACTTACCCTTCCGTTCAATTCAACATTGTGTTTGATCGAGAGAATAAGCGAACGCTCTCTCGTATCTGCTGTGATTTATTGCCAACCGTTGCTTCAATTCTCATTACGAGTTCGAGAAACGCGATTTGCACGCCTCTTACACAGTACACCGAGTGCGTACGGTGTGAGGGAAAAATTTTTCAAGTTACACGAACGCGCGATAAGAAAATTGCAGGGTTATTTTACACTTAGAAGAATAACAGCAGGATCGCCGAGGGGGTCGATTTAACTCTACGATCGCTGGCCGACTCTCCGCGCGCACGCTACTCTCCCGGTCTCTGGGTGCGTAAAATCGTGGCGGAATAATTCGTTACAAACTCGCGTTTAGATCGATAGGCCGGCGCTGATTAGCGCTCGATGATTAATACTCAGCGCATAAGCACCGGTGCCTCTATTCAAGCGTAAAGTTTCAAGTTTCCACACGCGCGACGGACACCTCGTCGGCCAATACGGAAGAGGGTATCGGTAAACAGAGAGGAGAAATACAGCATACCGCGGTCGTTCGATAATTATTCTGGTGTCGGGTGTCGCGCTTTTATCTACTTCCTCTTTGATATTTCGTCTTCGCCGGTATTCCCGTAGAAATAGAGGGCTATTTCTCTCTTTCTCTCCCTCTCTCTCTCTCTCTCTCTCTCGTTCGTTTCTTCGTATCGGTCAGGGCAATATTCGATAATATAGCTCTGCCAATACAATGCGAATGTCGATTTTTCCGAAGCGTTGCTCTCAGGCAACGAAAAATTACCTCGTTGCACTCGCGTAATGAAATCAGCAACGGTTCGATGAGAATTCATATTGAGGATTTTTTTTCTCTTTACAACAGTCTTCGTCTCTGATATCTCTTCCACGGTGTCGCTCCGGGGGGAAATGAAAAGTGTCGCGGTATCTCCGTGCCGGTTACTTTTGCTTTTGATATTTATTTCGTGAAATCGCACGTCTCTCCTGCGATAATCGCGCTCAAGCGAAAAAGGAAAAAAAGTAATCGCAAGATTCGACGGCAAAAAAAATCACGTTTCATGACGGTTCCTGTTGCCAATCGGGCGCCTCTCGATTATTCTGTCAGTCTCGATATTTCGAGATTGTATCTTCAGCAATAAGCGCAAAACAGACACAAAATCATCCGTCCGATGCACTTGTAATGAAACCAATTTCGACTAATGGTGTTGTTGCCAGCAACTCAGCGTCATGCTTCCCATCATTTCGTCTCCGATATTTTGAGACAGCGGTGCACACTCGCGTCCCGAGTTCTCGAGAGAGCAGGAATATCCGATCCGATAAAAAAAAAATACCGTTTCATTAAGTAGACTTTCACGAAGTATCTCGCCGCCAAACAGACCGCTAAATCTAGATTTGAGAATGACTAAATTAATCTTGACGAAAAAAATTTTAATTTCTAATAGCCCTGAGCTCCAGTAAGATCAAAGTCTCAGCCGCGGAGTGACTCAGTCTCGCACTCTCTCTACTTCGGAAATGAATGAACTCTACTCGTCACGCATCAACTTATTTCATTTCCATGGAAGGAAATGAAAAACAGGTTTGCAAAGAGGAAAAAAAACTCTGCAAGCAGTTTAATCACAAATTCGTTACATTTCGCGATCCCCCTCTCTCTCTTTCTCTCTCCTGTCCTGCCAAGGTCACAAAAAGGATTTTACGGTTCCTAGGGAAAAAAATTGCGATCCACCCACGATGCGTCCATCCGTCGCGACGATCTCGCGCACGGAGTCATCGGCGACGAATCACCCAGAGCGAAAGCGACGGGCAGAGCTTGGCGTGTGCGCGCACCCCGGACGCATCGTCGACCTGGGTGCATGTCGACGCCAAGCCAGGGGAAACCGGTGTGTGTGTGTGTGTCACCGAAAGAAGCAGCGGTGGGGGCGACCGGCTGGTGGGTCCATGGAGGGGGACCGCCGCCAGGGTTTCCGACCGCGGCGGCGGCGCTTAAGCCTCCGACGCGGGGGCATTGCCGTCGTGGCCGCGGTACGCTCCGATCCGGCTGTCCTGCAGATCGTGCGCCGCTCTTACCCGCTGCAGCACGTGCGACGGTCACAACCTCCTGGTGCTGATTCCGCTTCTCTTCCGGCGAAGAAGACAGGGCCTTTTGTGTGCACGTAATCGAGTAGCCCTTTCGATCGATCCGTCCAGTGCGACACGAGAGAGAGAGGACTCATGAGAGATGGTGGTGCGCGTGTGGTGAGACGTTTATCCCGTTCGCGATGATCGCAGCACGTACGCGTTGACGAGAGGAGCGGAGGGAAAGAAGAGGACGGTGCGCGGTCGCGCGTGAGGGCTCGATGTAGGGCGCGAAAAGAATATCGGGCACTGTTGACAGTTCGTTCATTCGGGTCGCAGGTCGCGCGTGTATTCGTGCGAGTACATCTCGCTTTTGTCGTCGATATATACGCACCGATACGTGCGAGGCGAAGGTTCTCGATAGTGCTTCGGAGTTTCTTCTCCGAAGAAAGCGGGGGGACGGTGAAGGAGTGTCAACTCTTGTTTCTGTTTTGCTTCGAAAGGACGAACAGTTTTTGCCGTGCGTCGGTCCGAACGTAGTCGAGTGTTGTCACGTTGGTCGTTGACCTTGAACGCGCGCACATCGGCAGTCTCGTCTCTCACGACGGATGATCGGTGTCGGAGCGCGATCGCACGTCGTAACGAGACCACGAAGAATCCTTCAGAGAGGCGGATCTCTTCACGGAGTTCCCCGACCTCGTGAACGAACGCCGGTACCCGCTATATCGGCTGCCTGTTTGTCGTTAAATAAATTATCTCACGTGTGAGTTCAGAGAGGTTGCTTTCGCGCGCGATTACAGTACTGTACGCGCGACTATATACCTCGCGTACGATAGTACCGTCGTGACAAGTGTCAACCGCACGCGGTGAATGGGACTTGGCTCTGAAGTTAACTTCGCGTCTGAGTGCTACTACTACCATCGCGCTAACCGAAGCTTATAAGTTCCGCGGCTTATAAGTGCCACGTGGAGTGCGGACTTAGTGCTGGATTACGAGAAGGTGTTCGTCGTATCTAGGTAAGTCCTAGAATTGCGACCCATATACGCGCGATATATTCACGAGATAAAAGTCCGAATGTGTACGGATATACGAGTATATATTCAGTACCGAAAGTACGACGAGGTACATTCGTTAAGATATACACGCGCACTTATCTCGCGTCTCTATTACTTTACGCGCGCATATTTATCAGACTGTCGTCACTGTGTACACACGTTAAGCGGGTATAACAGTACTTTATCCAGCTAACACGCTTTTTCCACCCGTTTCCCCCGTGTCCCGTTAAAATCGGGCTTCAAGGTAAAAAATGAGCCCGCGCGGACTTTCCTGTTTATATTTCGCGATTAACACGTAGCAATTAACGAAACTACATTCGCGAGACCCATTTGTTACATCTTAATTCCCCTCCCCGCGAGATCCAGTTACCGTACGGGCGAGATAAGACGCGGGAACATTTCCTCCGGAGAAGCGTGTGTATCGCACTGTGCGCGTTTCCTCCGACACGAACATTCGTTTATACGCGCGTGTACGGAAATAAATCTACCTTCGCTCTCCAGGCAGCTCGCTTCCTCGGCTCGCTCGCGGCCTGATTTTTCTGTCAATATTCGGCTCAGCGAGCACGTCTTTCGGTATCGAAGTCACCCGACGGGCCGCTCGTTGTTTTCATCGCGTTTCGAGCGCGCGCGGTCGCCGCGAGAAAGTCGATCGTCGTTCTTCCCGTTCCCGAGCGCACGCACGAACCGCGTAGAGTGTACCTCCCGCGGCATCTCGCTAACCTCTTTCAACACGGTTAAATATTAGCGGGAAACACCGGTGCGCTACCATAAATCCCAGTCGCACGACACGCCGGTGAGCGCCGGCTCGTAAATCGACCCAGCGACGCGTATACTTGCAGGCCGCCATTAATTAAAGGCCGCGCTCCCCTTGGTAGCACCTCCCCTCCCTCTCCCCTCCTCGGAAATCCGCATTTCCGGGGTGTTTTCGCGAAACATTGGAATCGTCGATTGCGCGCGCGAGGGGACACAGCTTCTCGATCGTGCTCGACTTGCTCGCAGGGGGGAGGCGGACGGCGGGGAGAATCTTTTCACAAACGTCGTCGAATCACGATCACGTAGGTTGTTCGCCTCCTGCGGAGCAACAAGAGCCCGTCTAGATTATTGGCGCTAGAAGTCATTATTACTAATGATATTAATTATAATTATTGGATCGCATTACGAGCTAATGGCGATTGCATTGCCGACCGGTACATTTCGCTTGCCGTAATTTATTTTCATTTCATTATCTTAATATTATTACTCGGCCCCAATCGTTATCATATCTCCGGCGCATTCCGCCGGCTATTTTTACACGCGCGATCTTGATTTCAGAATACAGAATTAGTATCTCTCTCTCTCTCTCTCTCTCTCTCTGTCTTTTTTGTCGGGGACGTATGCGTTCGGTAGGAGCAAAAGGCGGAATAATTACGTAAGAATACGGAGAGGAGGAGGACTCGTCCCAATCTCACTTCCATTCACGGTGTTATGCCGTTGCGAACGCGCGAAAACGAGTTTGGCAGGTCGGCCGGTCGAGCCGGCGTAATCTCGCTTATCTCGACCCGGCCGATCGGGTGGGAACGATCCCGAGCAATGTGAAAAAAATACGTCCCGCGGTATGAATGGTCGAGTTACTTATCTGTCGCGGCGATCGGGTCTGCGGTGATTTTCAATCGCGGTTTTAAACCACCGGGAATTTTCATTTTTGCACAACGCCGACGCAGGGTTATCTTTCTACAAGTATATTTGCTTATGATGGAGATAGGTTATTTTATTGTCATTACTATTATTGTCATTATTATTATTACTATGATCATCATAGACTTCATAAAAGTCAATATCTTATGAAAAATTATACATATCGTCTGTCAGAACTTCCCCCTTCTCTCTTTTTTTTTTTTCTATCAAAGTCTCGTGTAAACTCGCCGAACACTTCGGCGAATCATTGCCATCTCGGTGAGAAATCCTCTTATCACTATCCATTTAACGTGGTCTACATTCTTCAATCACGTCTACGCGCCTACTCGTCACCGTCCGATAGTCGTACTTTTTCACGCGGGTGAATCGGCGCTTTTTTCCCCTCTTCCGATATTACGTTGTATTACATTCGTCACGAACTATCATTATCACATTACCGATGTTTTTGCGGCACGTTTTGCACTCGTCCGCTCGCATACCATTAATCTATTAAAATCTCTTTAAGGAGACGCTCGCCTACCCTTTTTCCATTCGTCCCGTTACATTATCCGCGCTGATTCGCCCGCCACGGAAATACGATAACTACCGTCCGACGAAAATAACGAGGCTTATCCTCGCGAGAATCAGAAGCTTCGAATCGTCCCTCTTTCTCTCTGCCCTTCTTTCTCGACGATTAATCCGCCGCCGAAAGAAGACCTGAATCGAATCGTTCTCGCGTCGATCGCGAGAGAGGGATCTCGCGATGCTCGCGTGAGACTGCTCATAGAACATGCGAACGAGCAATAATTCGCAGCCGTGAGAAAACGCCCCTTCGCGACGAGGAAACAGTCTTCGGTCGATTCCTTAATCGCGGCTCGATCGCGTGGACTCGATGTTCGATCTCACGCCTCGCCGATCGTTGATTTTAGACGCTTTAGTTCCGCTTTCGTTATCGCTGCCGGGCGCGAGTCCAAGCGAACACAAGCCTCGCCAAATGGAATAACGTTGTTCCCGTCGTAAAATCGTGCGCTCTCTCGATCATCCCGGGACATCTTAGTCATTGTCGTGGGCAATATTAACTCTTGACGAAGTTATCAACATTCGAAGTCAAAAGTTCGATTTTCGCCAAAAATTCCCCCTCTCTTCCATGTAATAATGAAAACTATAATAGACATGAAAAAGAAATCCTACGACAAGGATTAGATAATCTTACTAAGAATATCTATTCAAAATCATAGAGCTAAGAATCGGTCCGATAATTTCTGAGATATTCGGGGCACCGATCGGCGATTACGAGCTTCACGGAAGTAGTAATAACAGTGTTACGTAATCAACTCTTTGCAATGATGTCATATGTAAATAAAAATATGGAGAATCACCCTTCAAAAGGACACCCTCATAGAGTCAGTAATGTGGCTGGCAGAAAAATTCAAACATCTGGCGGTTTCCCGTTCGGGTATACGTAGCCCTTTAAATAAAACGCGCCGGGAATAGTCACAAGGAAGCCGATCGCTCGCGTTTTTCTCCATTGTGCGAGCTTCCAATCCACGTTCCCACGTTCGTACCGATCGTTCGTCGCGTATCTCGACGGTACGCATTCCGCCGTGTTAATCTTGTCGCGAGGCAAGGTAACTATAATATATGCTTTTACGCGAGTGCTTCCTCGCGCGTGGCCACGAGGAATAACGTGTCGTGTCCGTCGTCGTCGCGAATCGATCGCGCTTTTCCACCTCGCATTTCCGCGTTGCCCGACAGCGTCACGTAATCGCAACTGCGGCTCACCCTTCGCATTTTCGCGAGAGACCACCACCGCTCGGACCGGCGGCGCAAGGTGAAAATACGAACGCGCGAACTCACTTTCTCGTGGCGGGGCGCGCGTCGACGCGCTCTCGTGTTCGCGGCCGCGTTCGACGGTTGTTAAGTATCGTCGACGCGATTTATTGCCCCATCGTGTGCTGCGGCGTCGTAGTTAACCCAAGTCGAGAGCACGAACGCAGACACCGCTGCTGCCGGCGCGAGAGTATCTCGCTCTCTTTTCCCTTCGCCGCGCGCGCGCGACCATTCATATCGATCTCGTTCACTCGCATCCGCTGTGCTCGGCCGGCCGGCCGGCGCTCCTCCGGCTGCTGCTCGCGCGCTTTTGATCCATTACCAAGACAAACGACTTATTAAGTGCCCAGGGATTTATACGCGCCCGGTCGCTCGCGGCGCGAGCTCGACGATCGACCGAACGCTAATCGACCGATGCGCCTCCGTTCGTTCGAAAATGCCAAGTGTCGGATCTCGCCCTTTCGTTTCGTTCATCGGTGCGCTGCGGCACCGGTGGGTAATCCCCCCGGAGGTAGCCGAACGAGTCTTTGCGACGAGAGACGTCCGGGCCGTCTCCTCGGCGACAAGTCCAGGTCGGCGGTTGTACTCCGCTCTCTTGGCCGCGTCCCGCTAGTCGACGGCGCACCTCGCGCAGTAGAAATGTTTCAGCGCGCGCGCGTTTGTTATGTTAATCGGCGGCGGAGCATGGGCTCTTTGGCCGCGTCCGACACGGCGGGACGAGCACGTCAAAGTCTCTCCTCAAAGGGGAATGACGTAATGGCTCCAGAAACGTTTTTTTCCGCCTGCCGGGCCTCTCCGCCGCTACGGATCACCGCGGCGGCGGTGGTTTAAGGATGCACGCCGGGCGATGCGCGCCGTGCGAGACCGAAAGCCGATCCTCGTCCTGCTCTTTATTCCCTCGCGCTCGCGAAAGCTCTCGTTTCTCGAGCGCGGTTTTAGGAGTCGTAAAATCGCGACGGAGCGACCGGGAAAAAAAAGTGGGAGCCGAAAACCGGCGGAAGGAGGAGCCCCTTCCGCGTTCGAGAGTTTAGCGAAACTGCGCCGGTCGATGGCTGTAATTACCGGCGATGCTTAAAGCATGCTGTTCTGAGAGAGGAGAGCATCCTGCGAAGCGTTCTTCTCGGCGGCAAAAAAGTGATTCAGCGAGGAGGAGGCCGAGGCGAGGCCTCGGATGTTTTCTCGCGCGGGATAAAACGTTCGCAACGTTCCGCGCGCGTTTACGACGGACGAAAGCACCGAAAGCTTCGTCGACTCTGTCTCAGTTTTTGCATGATTTGAGGACACCCGGGACACGTTGCGACGACGACTTCATCGACCGGAAAGTCGCGGCAAGTCGTTGCCGTTGAAACGGTGCAAGCAATAAAGTCGTGGACGGGTCGACGCTCGTGTGCCACGTCGTCGTTACCGGCAAAGATGAGGAACATTTCGGGACTCGCGCTACTAAAATTTAATCAAGCGAAAGCCTTGATTATCGCCGAGGGGCGCGGAAGAACTCCCGGGAGATCGAAACCGGGCGACCATTTGGTATTCCAACAAGAAATTGCCTCGGGAAAGTAGTATCCCTTAGTTGCGGGTGAGATTAAAACTGCGGGTTATCGGAGATAATTGATTAAAGTTTGATTGAATCCCCGATAAACCCAGCCGAGGCGAAGAGAAACATCGTTACACGAGCTCGCAAAATCGCATTTCAGATAATTTGCCCCTAGCGAATTATCCGTCTCACAAAAGCGCGCGTAATGTGTAAACAGGAATGTTGTGATGACCATGAAAGTATCGATACAAGTATTGAAACGGGCATCTAAGCATCGATATCATTGGTGATATCAGTGTCAGGATAAAAATATTGACACCGATTCTGATATCGAAATTTAAGGATTTAAAGAAATATACAATTAGAGGAAATATAAAAATCAGGAAAATGTTTGTCTTCCACGCTGCTTTTGTATCGGAGTTTTACGAACGCCTACGCATGATAATCTTTCTGTGGTATAAAGATAGTTCTACTTTCTGCGCTAGATTTTCTACGATTTATGATCGATGATAAAAATCTTAAGAGGGTTCCTGTGCTATGATGACCGTCCTTGTATGACGACATCAGAAGCGAGAAATCGCATACCAAAAATTATTGCGGTATGCGTAAAACAATATATGCACTAATGCAATATAGCCACTCGAGATCGATTCCACACAGTTGTAAGAATGTCCGGACGCTTTCCTTTTATATTATCAATCAATAAATAATCGTAAAATTGACGTAACGAAAATCATGAGAAAAAATAGGTTTGAAACGTAAGTTGCATGTTACACTGATTTTCGTGAAGCAAAAATACATGATATCTTGAAGATCGATCGAGTAAAAAATAATAAAAAAAGATATTGAAGAGAGAGATATCGAAATAAAATAGCACTGATGTAGGTACGAATATTGAAAGAAAATATCGATGCAAAATACCCAAGATATTGAACGAAAACATCGATGCGCGTATCATATCGGTAATATCACAATATTTCTACGACAGATCTGTGATGCCGCAGCTTCGTTGTTGCGAAGTCTTTAATCGTCTTTGATGTTATTTTTATCGTCTAAGGATATATTTTGCAATTTGATGTCCCTCTCAGCGACGGATTATTGTATAAAACTTTCGAATGTGCATTCTTGTGGGATCGTTGAGGAATTACAAAGCGTGGAGCACGAGCGCGTAATTCTTTGGAGCGTGACGAGTATCAGGCTGGAAGATAGCCTTCGGAAACATTCATCGCTTTTATTGATCTATTAGTTCGATCATTTTCACTTCGTTCCGCGTATTTCTCACGAATTAGCTCGTTCCGTTTGCACGTATCTCGCGCGATATCAAAGAAGTGCGGTAATAAAATACCCCCGTAAGTACGAGAACAAATTCTTTTCCGTTCAACGCCGCCCGACGGCTGTTTTTTCATGTTCGGTTGCGTATCGAGCGATGTTGCACGTCAAGACAACAACGGGTGATTTAGCTCGGAATTTATCAAACGAAGAGCTAGAGATTTTTATCTATTTGCCTTTAATGTAAGATATTTCATGTAAAATTAACATGTACAAACTTACACACCGAAGTAAATTGTTAGGAAGATTTTATTCCTCTCCACATATGTTCGATTTTTAATTTTCAAAAGATTGCTTAATACTTCAATGAGCGATTTTTACGTCGTTTCATTATAATTGCGAGAGTCTTTAATTCGCCGTCTGTCTGAAGAAGAGTTGCAAAAAAAAATTGCCGGATATGAAGATCTCACTGAAATATTGAGTTTTAAATATGCACGGTAATTAACGCATTAAATGCACATTAAAGCTCGTCGCGAGACACTTCGATTAAATTGACCCGGCAGTGCCGGTCCCGGCTGAGCGACTTTTCGCCGAGGACTTATTAAACACGCCACCCGTCGTAATTATTTCAGCGACATCCGGGAGTTATGAGTTCGCCCGTGGGCGCGATACGCGACGCGAAGACGACGACGACGCCCGCGATCGGCGATCCCGTTCGCATATAATTGCACGGGAACAAGACAGCATCGTAAATAATTTTTGTACCGCTTTTTCGTCGTCGTATTAATTCGCGATTAATCTTCGAGGCGAAAGTCGTCGCCGCTGTCGAGCCCTACTTCATCTGGAACGTGTTAAAAAAAATGCACGCTCTCGTAGCGAGCGTGTTAATGCTCTCCCGGGGAGAACTACAAGCGTAATGAACGCCCCGCGACCGTAATTAAAGCAACGATCAACAACATTAATGCTGTCATAAACGATGCGCGCTGAAAACTCGTTTCCAGCGGCGCGCGCTCGCGAGGTCAGATTGTGTTGCCGGTTGATTCCGAGAGCGGGTTATCGGAAGAAATGATGCACGGCGCGTGGTAAACGCAGGTTACCGCGTCGTCTCTATAGGAACGCGAGTCGATGCAGATGTGATCTTATTCCGATTGTAGAATCGGTTGCACAGGCCGGAACACACGCGCCTGCACACACCAGCCGCGTATCCGTTTCTAATGGCCGGCATCGCGCGGAATGCCCAGCGCGGCCCATTATTACCTTTTTCTGCATAACTCCGCGGCGCATAACGGCGATATCTGAGCCGGCCGACTCTACCGGCGCGCGCACGTGGCGATAACGACGTGTCCGCGGGCGCGCTCGACGGTATTTACGGTCCGCATCGAATACGGTAGGACCGAGCGAGCGAGAGAGCGCGCGCGGTACATGTCCCGCCTGCAGCTTTCGATCGTTCCTTCGGATTTTTGCCGGACGTAACGTCGGACCTCGTAACGAACGGGAGCGAGCCGAACCGAACGTTACAGTATATGTGCGTTAGCGCGTACGCACTCGTCGAATCGCGAATCTCGCGGAGCGATCTTTACGCCGAGTGATGTTTGCCGCTGCGTTGCGCCCGCGGCTCCTCGTAATATCTACGATACGAGTTATCTAACGGTGTGGACGTACCGCGACTTACCGGGCGGTCCTTCGCGGGATGCTGTTGTTCGCGCGCCTCGTGATTATTGCGATAGGAATAATCCCTCCGCTCCAAAAATCAGCTATCGACAGGAACGAGAACTTTCTCGCGATATCTTGTAATCGAGACTTTGCACGGCCGGGTGGTACGTTAAGTTCGTGCATTGAAAAAGAAAGCGCCGCCGTTCAATATTTACTTGGTCGGAGTTAAATGGTTAACTTCAATATTCCTTGGAAAATATTTATTCAAAGTGAATATGTAAAATAGACTATGTATAAATATGATCTTTCTTTCGTATAAGTGGACATTTATGTGTATGTGTTAAAACAATCTCAGCAAGTATTAAATTCATAATATTGCGAATATCAGAATTTATTTTTTGAAAATATGCGCTCTCTCTGGATGGAAAAATCTAATTTCGAAAAAGCAATAGATTTCTTCAATGGAGAAGAAGTATCGCTTGGCTGTGGTTATGCAAGGAGGATCCAACTCGTAAAATTAAAATAATTATTTGTTATTTTACGTTTACTTGGTTGCAGCACTTTTTTTTCTGCGTATTAACGTCGATATAAACGTCCCGTATGAAATATGCGGAAATTTTCCCGCGTGGGTCGTCATGGACGGCTCGAGTGGGGAAAATTTTGCTTTTAATCTTCCCGCTGGCTTCCTTCATTATCGATCTTCGGTTTCTGTTTGAAATACATTTATCAGGAATGCAATTATCAATGCGGGACGATCGGGCAACACGGAAATGCCAATAATACGGGCCGTTTCGCAATCGATGCATGCGTGCATTCCAACCTGCCCACGGTCTGACAAGTGGCAAGTCGCTACCGAAGTAGTTCAGTTCTACAGGCGAGAAGGAGCCGGAGATACGGAGGAAGGAGATCGTAGCGAGCGGGCGGGCACACTAATGACGCATAATGATCGGTCGATGCGTGGGCAACGCACTGGCGAACCGTCGATTTCGAAAGGGCGCACCGTGAAAGGGCCCGCATTCCATTTACGGGAACGCACCTCGTCACGATCGAGGAAAACAACTATCTTCCTGCGACAACTCTTTCATTTCAATTAATTATTTCCACCTTCGACTCATGCGATATAATGAAGATAACAAACGGCACTCGCGACAAATGAAATTGCGGAATTATAAATTTGCAAAACTATGTAGATTTTCTCGAGAAGAATATCCGAGAGCGTCAAGTAGAATACGCGTTGAGTAGTTGCGAATGCATCTTAAATTGTCGTGCGAGTGTGTCGTCGACAGATCGTGATGCCATGATGAAACTTTTGTGCAATAGCCGTCGGGTTAACGGCATGGACGCACGCGAATGTAAGACGAATTCTTGTACTTATTCATTATTGATATGACGCGTCTCGTGTGTAGGCCTATTTTTACTAAAAGTAGGAATCCCACTTTAATATATAAACTCACAATATACTTTTTGTGTTAGCACAAATAAAACTTTATTTTTCATCATTAACCGCTTATATGTGTCTATGACAACCGTTGTTTATTATTTTTTTCTCTTCTTCTTTTTTTTTTTTATCGCACGGCCTTCTCGTATGCAAGCGGCTATGTTGGTCGATAACCTAGGACGCCTGTATTGGCAATGG
>NW_014556727.1:0-8577 GCF_001313825.1 Dinoponera quadriceps
ACCTTAACATATTCAAGGTGCTAGTCGACTACTTCTGGGATAAGATAGTTTCTTTCTTCTTTGGAAATGTAACGGTCGCAAAGAAGGCTACAAGAGGTTGCGCGCAAGGCTCGGTGCTAAGTCCAACTTGCTGGAACGTCATGAATGCCGGACTCCTTAGGATGTTGGAAGCCAGAATACGCGATAAATTCTTAGCGTACGCGGATGCTCTTCTCGTATTAGTCAGCGGTGATTCCCGCAAAGAAATAAAGGTAAAAGCGCAGGAAGTAGTCGACAAAATAGGGAAATGTTGCAGCTTCGCCAAACTAGAGCTTTCGTCGATCAAGCCTGAGGCAATTATCCTCAGAAGCGATCTTATCAAATAGGCAGACGGGGAGAAGCGCGTCCCGATTGGGAAAGAAAAGCGGTTAGGGCCAAAAAGACCTCGCGAGTAGGCCACCGACCATCCGTTTAGACGATTCTAAGATTCAATTTAAGAAATCAATGAGGTACCTTGGCATTCACATATATAGAGGAATGGGTGTATCCACCCATTGCAAATACCTCAGCGACAAGGTTGGGTCGCTTTTTAGTAAGCTAAGCAGGCAGGCAGGATGTCAGTGGAGCTTGCGTTTCGGGCCGTATACCTGAGCGTGTACGCACCGACAGAGGCATACGCTGCAGCCGGGTGGACCGACCTGTGTGCCGGCGGTGACTTGAAAGTCCTTAGGTCCCTGCAGCGTCGAATGCTCATCCCGGTGACCGCCGCGTATCGCAAGGCATCGATAGAGTCGCTCTGCGTGGCTGCGAGCGCAGCTCCCCCGTCGACATCCTTTTCGCGAAACACCGGGCGCGATATATCGTTAGGAAGGAGAGGAATGTCAAGGTAGGAGATAGGCTTGTTCCTTACCCAGGGAGTAAAAAAGAGTCGTTAGGCCTCGTGAGGGTCGCGGCAACGGAGATGTGGCAGGACAGATTGTCCTCTTCTGTCTAAGGCCACATCACATGTGCCTTCTTCGGCGATGTCGAAGCTAGGGTTGGTGCGTCTTGGTTCAAACTCAACCACTTTGTCACGCAAGTGATCACCGGACATGGCGATTTCCTGAGGCGCCTCGCGGATCTGGGACTCGCTGACGGTGGGATGTGTGCTTGCGGGAACGGCGAGGACACTACGCCGAATCACCTCCTCCATTGTCAGCTCTTCGAGCTGCAGAGAGAGGCTCTGCGGGAATTCGTTCCAGTCGGGGCCTGGGAATGGCCGGCGGCAGCACCCTTTTTGGTGTTTTCTCCAGAGACTTTTTCGGTCTTTGCCGACTTCTGCAAAGAGACATTTTGACTTTAGCCCGCTCTTTAGGGGAGCCGTAGATTTTTGGAACAATAAAGCAGAGAAATGTCGGAGACCTCGGTTATGGGGGTGTAGCCTCGTAAGCTTCGCGAGATCACCAAATGCCCGGGTTGTTTAGACGTTCTTAACTGGGTTCCTAGGTGGGATTTAGTTTTCATATTAGGTAACGTCCTATCCGTTATCGAACGGTTGGCGAGCAGGATCTTGTATCCTAGCATCCAGTCATATCCTATTTCATTTAGAACATCTCATTCTATTTCTTGTCCAAAATATAAATCGAGTCGGTAGGGTCAGAATGTGTGTTCAGGATCAGGACACAAATGGGCAGGCCTCCACGTGGTCCCCGTAGGCGTTGCACGTGCGCAGGCTGCGTCGGGGCTAGCGGTTCATCGCAAACCCTGCGCGCGGTTGGTGGGTAAGTAGGCACGCACGGGTCACGGCCGAACTGCCCATCCTGCCTAGTACGCCCGCAGGCGCTGTTGGATTTTTCCATCACCCGCTTTCTTGTCAGTCGTTGCCAAAGTTGGAAAGATAGAATAGATGATTCGTAGCGTATAGCTTAAGGGCTGAGATCGCATGTCGTGGCACGCTATGCGCGTCAGGACTAATACTAATAGAGAAATGTAACGACGGTTATACAATAATATAGACATACAATCGATAACACGGTTCCTAATATCAGCCCCCGCGCACTTGACGTCGGCCTCCTCGTGATGTAAGCCCTGCGCTTACAAATTCCTCTAAGCCCCGCGTGACGCTAGCCCCCCTTCCCCGACAGCAAATCTCCCTTCCTTCGCCTCATGTCAGCCCCCGCGCCCTGCAGTACACCTATGCCCTATCTTCCCTAAGCACACCTAGGTTGAAACGTGCCTTACTCATCTACTCATATAGAAAACCCGACTAGTCGAATAAAAAATATTGTTTGAATTCTTTTGAGCAGTGGATTGTAATCAGGTCATAGACCGAATACCATTAACACTTTGCGGCCGGCGGCCCGCCCGAAGACCCTTGATTAATATGTTCTAACTTCTCGAAGGCATAATACGAAAATAGACGCGCTTATTTGGATCGTTTTTTTTTATATAAATGTTGATATCTAAAAAACTATTGAACTTAGCGTATTCAAATAACTTATTGTGAGGTTCATTTTTTCATATTATTAAACACAATAAAAGTTAACTTTTCTGTGAGAGCTTTACTTTCTGAGACCATCAATATCATGGTCTATTTTGAGCTGGAAAAAAATCAAACATAGATATAATTGATTTTTTAAACACATACATTATATCAATGGGATTGATAAAAGAATAGTAAACATACTTCTCTTCTCGTTTACATATGCTTAAACATTGTGTGTAAATATTGCATTTTTCTACGCGGATATAAATTAATATACTTATTGTCTGATGATTTTGACGAGATTCGTCCACGTCACGTCGATGAAATTTAGGTAATACATCATCAATCACCATTTAATATGAAACAAAATAATATAAAATATGGCTTAATATGAAACCAAACAGTAGATAAATAAACAAATATAATTAGTGAACACTTATACGAGTGATAAATAATAAACCAATGACTGATTGTAAGAGGCGGATTTACATTCTACATTTTGAATTTCTTTACCTAAAGAAAAGTCCGTATTAGTTAACATTTATTGCTTTTCCTCAGTTCACAAAAGCGTTTACACTGCTAAGATCTGTCAATCAACTAGAATCGACTAACTCTGAAAGAACAATCCTAACGTTTGGAACGATCATCACTTGTTTTGACGTAGCTCCGAATGGCTATTCATCTGTTTCGCATGTTGCCAATTGCTTAGAACCGCATATGTTTTAATTTATCGATAAAATCAATGTTGTCATATCGCGACGGCACAGTGCTGTCGACGGACTGCAACGTCGAAATACGTAAGATGACACCATGCCATGGACGGACCGTTACGTCGAAATGAGCGTGACGGCATCATGCCATCAACGGACCGCAAAGTGTTAACAAGATTCGATTAAGTTTATAGTAACTCACGTTATCAGCTCACGAAATTCATCTTTCCAAGATCAAAACACAATTGCGCCGTTTAACGGCGAGGAAGCCCGCATTTCAGCTCGCCATCATATTCGATTAAAAATTTTGGCATCTTAATCTCGAATTTTTATTATAGGGCTATTATGTGAAATTGCCAAAATAATAATTGGCGAGTTGCAATAGGAAAGTTTATCGGCCTAAACGGCGAGGTAAAGAACAGTTATTAGGCGATTGATGCACTTTGCTCGTTAGATAGTGCCCCCGTAATTGTCGCAGAAATTTCCATTGGCGTGATAAATGTTTTCGTCGAGTAGTCAAATATGATGATAACGCCGAGGGAGGACAATCTCTCTCCGCTAGAAGTTGACACATGCGTGTTCATCATTTTGCGCTGATGATCATTTTTTAGTTCCTTCTCGACCGTCGTAGGTATAACTGCTATAACTGCTTAATTCTGTCGAACAATTTTACGGTCATCATTTTCTTCTGGCGTAAATAAGTGGGCGTAAATTCAAGTTAATGAAGCAAAATGTACATACGTATTTGTAAATTGAATAAAGAAAAAATAGTATTTCAAATTATCATGCAAATATACAACCAATTTCTGTCGATTTATTTCATCTATTAAGGAAATATGTACATATAATAATTAATGTCATAGTGAGAACGTCAATATTACTCGTAATAAAGAATCAAGCAATAATTTTTCTATCTAAGTTTAATCGATGATAAATGTTTCATAGAAATGTAGAAAGACATTACAATTAATATGACGTTTAGGAATCCACATGCGTTCTTGTTACATGTTTTGCCTTCAATAGATGCTGTAATAGATTGTGAATAACCTTAATGGATTTTTCGTGTTGATTGGTGTTATCGTGCAATATATCATAACATCTTGATAAAGGTATACAACTCATGGCCTAAAAAGGAGAAATACTTTTAATGTAAATAACGCAATATCAAATGTATTTTTTAATATTCTTTTAATATCACTCACTGATGCTAAACCTTTAAAGCAAGGATTATACATTTTGCCAGCTGTAACTTTGTAACCTCTCGTCGCCTTTTGCATCAAAAACAATATTAACTTTTGCGTTTTTACTGGAGAATTGTACCATCGTATATTGTAACTGCGATTATATTATAATATTAATTAGTCTCTGTAACAAGATTTCAAAAAAGTTATGCGAATCGTAAAATCGTAAAAGCTTAAAATATGAAGCTTATGATATAATGAAGCTTAAGGTATGATACAAGATGCTGCAGAAAATGCAGTGTATAATTATATAGTTATATTACTTACATGATTTGATAGACACATTCATCGCAATTTATAAATTCCTGTTCAATAAAACTACCCACAATTAGGATTAAAAAATTGAATGTTGTTAATATGGTAGATATAATTATTTTTAACGGTTGAGATTTCGTGGCCAATATTAGAAACAACTGTAAATAAAATCAGTGACTTAACAATTGCAAACAGTTTTGCATCAGCAGCAACGGAGAAACCAAACGAATAAACTTACAGAAATGCTTGTCAAAAATTCGAACATTAGAAATATAAACAGCGGCAGTCCTAAAGTTCTCATTAATAAATAAGAGAATCTGAAATAACTATTTATTATTTTTAAACGTTCGATTAAACG
Source organism: Dinoponera quadriceps (assembly GCF_001313825.1). Taxonomy (NCBI): domain Eukaryota; kingdom Metazoa; phylum Arthropoda; class Insecta; order Hymenoptera; family Formicidae; genus Dinoponera; species Dinoponera quadriceps. The sequence continues at coordinate 5,008 of NW_014556727.1, forward strand.
AGAATGCATTACGCCATTTTAGGTGTTGATATCATTTTTAATTAGTTCATAACATACACGTGTAAAGTTATGTTCAAATAGGAAATTGCAAAAAACTGGAATAATTATTTGTAAACTTTTGCTAACGTTGTTTGCTGGACAAAATTCTGAAATTGATTACTAAAATTTGGAAGTTATCGTGTCTTATCAATTTTCTATATTAATTTGATATATAATATTAAGTATTTATTAAATATTTAAAGTTATTTAAAGTTAATAAAATATTTATTAAAAGTTATATTAAATATTTTCGGCACATAGCTGTTAACAGATATTCGAATGAGAAAGCCGGCTGTAAGAAACGGTAATTACCTTTTTTATTAATACCATACTGACTCAATCGCTTTTCTGTGGATTTTAACTGCAACGGCTATTTTGTCATGATGTAGGCCATATTTTTTTGTCGCATAAATTTGTAGATCATTTTCACTTAATATACATCCCATACAATAACTACAAAATGTTACGTGTGATAAATTAAATAAAATATGCGTTGAATAAAATATACAATTATAAACAACTACATTATACTCATATATACTTTATTTGTATATATTGTAAACGTTAAAATGATAAATACTTAAACTAAAGTCAAGAAATTTACTGAATATAATAAGTAATCATGAATCGATAGAGAAAAATGTCGAGTAAGCAAATTTGTTCTTTGATCGAAAATTTTTTATACTTACAAGGAGATCACATGAATTGGGACACGCAGATTTGAAACAAATTTTAAGTTTATAGAGCAGGGAACCTCGCGTATAAATCTAAAATATTAGGTGATAAAATATTATATGTGGATAACCAGCCATTAAAAGTTTTTAATGAAAAGAGATTTCAGAGTCCCGCGTATATCAGTCTTATTACACTAGTAAGCACGGGATGCTGAAATCGTTTTTTTGCTAAATTAACCTTTGAATAGCCGGCCATTTACATTGTATATACCTAATACTTGCGATATATATTTGTTAAATTAACCTTTGAATAGCCGGCCATCTACATCGTCTATACCTAATACTTTAGATATGTATTTGAAGCTTTTCTTCCTATAACCTATTATAGTTTGATTCGGATCTACGTGTCCTAATTCATGTGGTTTCCTTGATAGAAAATATATATGAAATAAAGTGCAAAAATGTATATAGTTTATAATGTAATTCAACTTAATAGAAAAATGTAATCAATCTTTAATAGTAGAGAATACTACACTTACGAAGTTTACCTAATAATTTTAAACATTCCAAAAGCATGTAATGCATATGATAATGGAAAAGTTTCTGTTGCCGTCCATACAGTTGTTGCAAACAACCCAATTAACATGTGCAATGTTAAGATATGAAAATATTTCTGCTGCTTCAAGGCATATTTCGTTGTATTTAACAATAGGTGTTAACGAGATTCATTTAGTGGTTTTTGCGATAACGGACATAATTGGAATATAATGTATTAAAGGAAAGATAACACATCCTGAATATAAAAATACTGGAATCTTTTTAATTTTATTAATTCATATAGTTTGATCGTAGATGTAATAGACGATTTCTAACTCTGGTGCTGTCACGGGAGTGCGGGTAGAAGGGTGTACTTATGGCATAGGAACGGACGTTACGCGGAGGAGGGAAGACCTTACAGGCACGAGGGGGCTGATGACACGCGAGTGGGGACTGACGTTATGCACTGTATTACCGACAGTCGTTACCTCTTCCAGCGGTCGGTAAATGGACCCATCCAGCGGCACTCATTCAATCGCCCGCGGCGGACCGTTCTCATTCACGATCCTTTCCGCGTTCGCTTGCAGCGATCACGCCCCTCCTCTTTCTTTCATTAGCGTTTGCCTAGTCGATTCGCGACAATCCGCTCTTACCGTTTTCGCACAAATAAACGAGGCCCCGCACGGTAAAACGGCTGACAAATGGAAAAAGCGGCTGATAAATGGTAAAGGAAGGTTGACAAACAATAAAGAACGGCAAAGGAACGTCTGACAAACCGCAATGAACGACAAAAGAACGACTGACAAACGGCTGACAAACGGTAAAGAACAACAAAGTAACGGTTGACAAACGTTAAAGCACGATAACCATGTTTTCGTATGTTGTTTAACGTTTTACGTACGTTTATAACACAGTTTACGAAATATCTTACGTTTATACAATGCTGTGTATAACGTCTTTGCAAACGTATGTGAGGTAAAAATGGGAAAAATGACCAGAAAATATAAAGGGACAAAGAGGAGAAAGCAAAAAGGAATTCAAGCTATAAATTTTTTGTTTACCTGCTGTCCTAAATGTATTAGGTGAAGTAAAAAGTTCTGAGCGTTTTTTCGCTTTATTTCGACGATGAAATTCACATAGTTAGGATTATCCGATTTCGATCAAATATGTGCCGTTTTGTCCGATAACTTTTGTCCATTTTAAAGGCAATTTCATAATTCCGCAATTGAAAAAGTCCTCATCCCTATTGATAAAAAACTTGACCAGCTCATTTTCACAAGCCTCTCTTGAGGCCAGTTTTGTAACATCAAGAAAATTTTGCAAATGCTTGAAAAGGTGATAATCGCTTGGTGTCAAGTCTGGACTATACGGTAGGTGCAATAGAATCTCCCATCAAAGCTCTCGGAGTTTCTGGCGTGTCGTTAATGATGTGTGCGGTGTGGCGTTGTCTTGATGGAACACAACATTCTTCCTATTGGCCAATTCTGGCCGCGTCTGCTTCAATCTGGTCAGTTGTTGACAATAGAGATCCGAATTGAGTGATTGGCCAGATGGGAGCAGCTCATAGTGGATGATTCCTTTCCAATCCCACCAAACCACAGCAAAACTTTCTTGGCCGTTAACCCGGGCTTGGCGATCGTTTGGGCCAGCTCACCGCGATTGGACCACGATCTTTTTCGGCTGTTGTTCTCATATGTGACCCATTTTTTATCACCAGTTACCATCCGCTTAAAAAATGGGTCGATTTCGTTACGTTTCAGCAAAAAATCGCAGGCATCAATTCGGTCCAAAAGGTTCTTTTGCGTCAATTCGTGTGGCACCCATACATCGAGCTTCTTCTTGAGACCAGCCTTATGCAAATGGTTCCAAACGGTTTTCTGGCTAATCTTCAGTTCCTGGGCAATGGAATAAGTGCTCACACGCCGGTCCGACTCGACGATTTCCATGATTTTATCGACATTTTTGACGATTGGCTTACCAGAGCCTCATCTTCGACGTCCATATTACCAGAACGGAATCGTTGGAACCACCGCTTTGCTGTTGCATTCGATACTGTATTGAATCCATAAATAGCACAAATTTGTTTGGCCGCCTGCTCCGCCTTTTCACCTTGGTCGTAGTGGTATTGAAGAATGTATCGAATTTTCTCTTTTTTTACCTCCATTTTGGAACGCTGTAACACACAACTGCCTTGACCAAACACAAAACTGTCACAGAACTTTTTTTGAAGCGTAATGTCACCTTTAAATCGATGTATAATATGACCCGATGCGATGTATACATCGTGAGATATGGCTCACTAAAGACATCTAGCGGAAAA
>NW_014556727.1:8705-15258 GCF_001313825.1 Dinoponera quadriceps
TTTTGCGTCAATTCGTGTGGCACCCATACATCGAGCTTCTTCTTGAGACCAGCCTTATGCAAATGGTTCCAAACGGTTTTCTGGCTAATCTTCAGTTCCTGGGCAATGGAATAAGTGCTCACACGCCGGTCCGACTCGACGATTTCCATGATTTTATCGACATTTTTGACGATTGGCTTACCAGAGCCTCATCTTCGACGTCCATATTACCAGAACGGAATCGTTGGAACCACCGCTTTGCTGTTGCATTCGATACTGTATTGAATCCATAAATAGCACAAATTTGTTTGGCCGCCTGCTCCGCCTTTTCACCTTGGTCGTAGTGGTATTGAAGAATGTATCGAATTTTCTCTTTTTTTACCTCCATTTTGGAACGCTGTAACACACAACTGCCTTGACCAAACACAAAACTGTCACAGAACTTTTTTTGAAGCGTAATGTCACCTTTAAATCGATGTATAATATGACCCGATGCGATGTATACATCGTGAGATATGGCTCACTAAAGACATCTAGCGGAAAACGCTCAGAACTTTTTACTTCACCTAATATATGGTTTCGTGATATGGCTGTTTCTATTAAGATGGTTTCATTATAATTTTTCGATACGTTTACATATACAAGGTCTGTTCAAAAAGTATCGCGAATTTTGTGTTTTTTCAAAAATTATTTATTTATTCATAAATATCTATTTTATCTCCTTCAAAGTAATCCCCATCAGATATTATACATTTATGCCAACGTTTTTTCCAATCCTCAAAGCACTTCAAAAAATCATTTTTGTGATCTTGTTCAGCTTCTCCTTTGATGCCGTCTTTATCTCCTCAATCGTAGCGTAGCGTCGTCCTTTCATGTGCCTCTTCAGTTTCGGGAACAAGAAAAAGTCACAGGGGGCCAGATCTGGGGAATACGGTGGCTGCGGCATCATTAGTGTGTTGTTTTTGGCCAAAAATTCGCGCACAAGCAACGATGTGTAAACAGGGGCGTTATCATGGTGCAAAAGCCAATTTTTGTTCTTCCATAAATCTGGGCGTTTCTGGCAGATTGCTTCGCACAAATTGCGCATAATTTGCAGGTAATATTCCTTATTGACCGTTCTACCTTGTGGCAAGAACTCATGATGCACCACGCCCCTGCAATCGAAGAAAACTGTAAGCAAAACGGTTTCTTCGGTCTTGGCTCGTGCGGCAGCTTCCATTGGGATGATTGAGCTTTGGTTTCCACGTCATAACCATAAACCCATGATTCGTCACCAGTTATGACCCTCTGGAGCAAATTTGGGTCGTCGTGGACAGAGTTCAACAGCTTTCCAGCAATGTTAATGCGATGCTGGAATAGGCAAAAATCGAAGACAAGCCAAAACACATCCAAGCAAAACAGCTGTCAAAGATAAACTGAATATTCAATGGCCGAACTTGTCGGCATAAGTGAGGGGCATGAGTACCAACATAACGCCACAAAAAAATCGAAAATCGAATATATGTAACCCGTGGAAATTCAAAATTCGCGATACTTTTTGAGCAGACCTTGTATATGGTAAATAGAAAAGGTTAAGTATAAGAGAAATATTAATTTTTTAAATTATAACAGTTTATTTTTAATAAATTTTATTAATTTGCAATAGCATTGTGCACAATATCTTCCACAGCACATGCCAACAGTTGCAGTCGACAAGAAAATCGCTGTAGAAATCGTCGCTCACGCGTATTGTTTTAGCGACGTAACACAATTCGATATTTTTAGATTCGTAACATAAATCGGTGATATTAATCTGTTACAAGACGTTTACAAATTTTTTAAATTTCATTTGAACAAGATGCGTATTTTCACATAGCCATAAATACATTTGATAGATGCAATGTTCGAGATTTAATAACATATTCATTGTTTGCGAATTTAAATACATAAACTTATTTAATAGAGCTTCATAATTTTATTGTTGTGCACCTTACAAAATTCCAACGCTAGTTTTCGAATCCTTATTGGTAAAAAATGAGATTCCATTGACTCTATAAGTCGCTCGATGTCTGCACGTTTTTGAATCAGCGTTCTCCATATTGAAATAGGCAAAATCTATTGTATACCGCAATTATCGCCAAGGGCAATTTCTACGAATAAGACAGATCCTGCGCAGATTCTGATTTTTTCATATTTTTATGATGTGGATGTTAAAGCCATCTCCTTCCCAAAATACGAGCTGCTCGATACGGTATGAAAATTAAATTATAAGGCTATGGAAAAAAGAATCTGAAATAATTAATGTTTCGAAAGTGTTTGTAAACATCGTGAAGATGTAGCAAATATTTTAACTTACATGTCTTATGTGCGTGTCGTATAATTGATCCTTCTTGCTTAAAGATGCTTCGTCTTCTTTGATTGAAACGTAATAATTATTGCGTTTCCTTCTATCACTGATAGTATACATTTTGAATCACAGCTTGGTGGTAGAACATTTTGTAGAGCTATTGATGTAAGAACGCAAATGAGTTACTTAAATACTCACAATTTCCTACCCATTGCGTTGTTTTCAACACTATTTGCCCATAAACTATTGTTTTTTCGAAAAGCGCTAAAAGACATATAAGAACATGTTTCAAACGGATGAAGATATTTAAGACGTATAGGAAAGTGAAAGCATGGATTTTCTTTATCCTTATCTAAGAGTTAGTTTTGGAACCGTATACTTAAGTATTTACGGCAAGATAACGTTCACAGTTTGCTATCGGCTTCGTACGGGCTCTGTCCATAAACTTTTCCTTTCGATAAGTGCTAAAAGGCATGTCAAAACATTTTTCAAAGAGCAAAAGAAAAAATGGGACATATATGAGAGTGAAAGACAAGGGTGTGGATTTTCCCTCTTCTTTATATGAGAGTCTGTTTTGGAACGTATACTTGATTACATGTGACATGATAACGTTTACAGTTTCTTATCGGCTTCGTAAAAACTGTACATAAACATTTTCTCCATTTGATAAGCACTAAAAGACATGTTAAAAACATATTTTAAATAAAAAACTTCCGAGACGTATATATGTGAGGTTGAGGCTGGTATTTGTCGGCTTCCGTCACAGAAGGGGCACAGGAAGATTTTTCCTATCCCGAAGGTGACAGATTTGTTCGACCACATATGCGCCATTCGGAAACATCTGTCTGAGAGACACGATGCGATAGATGAAATGTATTGTTCCGATTGCAGAAATCCGCTATTTCAAACAAACCATGAAATATGTGCCCCATATGCACGACGTAAATGTTTTTATAAATATACTGAAAGATTATTTCGAAGAACGCAGTGGAAAAGTGGAAGAATTCGCGCGAATTTAGTACCGTTCGTAGGAAGAACAATACAAAGAATGTCTCGAGTCGTTGGAGGAACTTTGCCGAGTGGAAAACCATGCTTTTCGGGTAGTTTAGTGCATTTGTTGGTCACTCGTATCACATTACACGAAGGTCTAAAAAATTCATTACGTACACGTTTTAAATATGCTGGTGCCGGATATTTTAATACAGAACTCTTATGGTGAAAAAGTGACTCCGCATTCGATAGCCGCGTATTAACCGGGGTGGTTGTAAACTCAAATTATATCGAATCTCTACGACTTTTCCAAGATGCAAAGAACATAGTGATTGAACATGTGCGAAACGCTAGAGAAACACACAGGTCACTCAAAATGAAAACATGTGTTGAATGGTTTGTGCCGGGTGATAAACGCGCAGCCAAAAGTATCAATACGACAAACTGTGAACTCTTTTCTACATTTGACTTAGAAAAGTGGTATGAGCAGTGCGTGATCGAACCCACTTTAGCATTTTTGGAAGAAATCCAAGAACACGATAGCGGGTAGGCAATGTTGCAAAAACTCGATCTGACGGTAAATGTAAACAAGTACAATCCGATACAGGCGGGCTGTAATTTCGAAATTACCGCGCGAGATACGACTGAAAAGAGCAGTAATCAACGTGCAGTCCATGAGCAAAGCGTGTTTTGCGTTGGCAGTGGTCGCAGGTCTACATCCAACCAAAAAAAATGCAGATCTCGTATCCTCGAATTCACATTATAAATAAGTATTAAATCTATAGAATATTCAATTTCCGTTATCTGTGAAAACAGATAACAAAATTCGAACCATTGAACAATATATCCATTAATGTATACAACGTTGAAAAGAAGGTGGAAAAGGAAACGACAAGACCCGCAATTTTCCAATACGCCTCACTGACCGGACAGTGGACAAACACGTCAACCTTTTGTAAATATATACATACTAGAATCGCGAGATGACAACGTTTAAAGTTTTACTTGGATAAAAAACTTGTCCCAACTCGTGAGCTCGCAACTGAACAAGAGAAAAAACAAAAAGAACATCTGTGACCATTACGTATAAATTTAGAAAATTTTCATACAGAACTGAAAATATCTCACGTAAAAAGAACTTAAAAAATATTTCTGCAGGTGTTTGCACTACTTCAAGTCGGAAATGAAACTGAAGATTCATGCTGCAGATTGTACGAGGGTGGTCCCTGAAGTACCTGACCCAACAAAGAAAACACAAAAATTTTAGAAAAAAATGTATTTATTTTTCAACATAATCTCCTTTCAGCTCTATACACTTTTCCTAGCGATGTTCAATAAGTTCGATACCCTTTTTATAATAAGAACTGTCTTGCTCCTCAAAATAGCCATTAACTGCCGACATCACTTCTTCATCGTTGGAAAATCTTTGACCACTAAGCTATTTTTTCAAGTTTGGAAACAGAAAATAATCCGAGGGGGCGTTTCTTGCTATAAAACTTCGCTAAACACTCAATAGAAACATCTTCACGACACTGTTTTTGCTCGAGTGTGAGCAAACATGGCACCCATCTTGCACACAGCTTTTTCATGTCCAAATTTTCAGATAATATGCGATGTACCGCACATTTTGAAATGCCTACTATGTCTGCTAGCTCGTGCACTTTCAGTCGACGATCATCCAGTACCGATTTGTGGATTTTCTTCACCATTTCTGGAGTCGTCACCTCATTTGGTCGACCACTGCGATGCTCGTCTTGGCAGCTCGTACGGCCTCGTTTAAACTCTGCTATCCAATATTTTACTGTTTTAAACGAAGGAGCAGACTCACCCAGAGTAGAATCCAGTTCAGCTTTTATATTGGTTGGGCTGAGGCCTTTCAAATAAAAGTATTGTATCACATAACGATGACCAATTTTCTCCATTTTCACAAATTCACTGAAAACGTTCACTATTGATGGCTGCCAAACAAATACTAAACAGCGTGGCGTCTTCAAACTTGAAACATATGCTTTATAGATTGTGTACTTTCTAATACAGTGATATTTTTCAAACAACTACCGCCATCTCTAGGTCAGGCCGGGTACTTCAGGGACCACCCTCGTAGAAAGATGTAGAACGATTTTGTTATCATGTTACCTAGCGAGAACAACAAATGGCTCAGTTTCAACAACTATAGCAGAAAAGAGCGCACCCCGTACGTGCTGAATGCGGACCTGGAATGCACGCTGGAGAAGATTGCAAAAGAAAACTCAAAAGAATACGCATTATATCAACAACACCAAGTATTTAGTATGGAGCATTACATGCGTTGCTTGTATGATAATTCATTATCCAGAAATAATTTTCATCGCGATACCGATTGTATCTCGCGGTTCGTCGAGCAGTTGGAACAATTAGTGCACCATGTAAAGAATATTAAAATGTATGTTAAATGTTAAATGTATAAAATGTAAAGAATATTTTTTTCACTAATGCTTCCATAGTAACTTTGTCAAAAGATCAATGGAAGACATTTCGTAACGCAACGCGCTGTCACATATGCGAAAAACTATTCGAGACAGATGATAAGAGAGAGTACATTCATTGCCATTTTAACGGTCGCTTTAGATGTCCTGCCCATTTAAATTGTAATTTAAATTATTGAAATTTATTTCGTATTCCCATTGTTTTTCACAATTTATCAGGTTACGATTCGCATTTTATTATAGAAGAAATAGCTAATTCGTTTGAAGGCTCAATTAATGTGCTACCAATAACTAAAGAAAAATATATTCCATTTAGGAAAAATGTTCAAGATACAGCTGAAAAATCAAAGTTTGGATATTACATACAATTACAATTTTTCGATTCGTAAAAATTTTTGAATACTAAACCTGGACGAATTGACATTTTTCCTCAATAAAGATAAATTAAATATTATCTGGCCAAAATTTTCAAACTTATTGTTTGAAGATTTTGCGTTATTGACGCCAAAAGGTGTCTTTCCACACGAACACCTTGATTCTGTCGACAACCGCAGAATCCGTGTTTACTATTGCGCGAATCATTTTAGAGTGTGTTGAGGGGTGAGACATTACCCAAGAGCGATTACGCGTACGCTGTGAATGTCTGTCAACGATATTCTAATGGAACATTAAGCGAATATAACGACATGTATTTGAAAACTTTTGTTTTGTGATTGGCAGATATCTTTGAAAATTTCCGCGATAGTTGTATTAGGTTGGTGCGTATGAAATGTCGCATTCTCTTTACATGCGG
>NW_014556728.1:0-9991 GCF_001313825.1 Dinoponera quadriceps
ACCTTCACGTGACCTTCATCTTCAAACGACTATCTAAGGTCAAACCAATGACACCATCTTATGTGCCCCTCGAAGTCACAAAACTTTTGTCTGAAACATTTTTTTTTAAATGTCGCGTTTACGAAAAAATCGGGTGAGACGGGGGGTCTGGGACACCCTGTATACACACACACACACATATACTAGAACATTATCTAAATTTCCCATAAATCTATTATTTGAATTCTTAATTTATTAAGTCTTAATTTTGGAACTCCATCTCTCATATTACTACATGGGCTGAAAAGACCCGGGATTTTTCAATAGATGGCGCAACTAGAAAATGAACATGATTTATTTCGAGAGGTTCATCTGTCACGAGTTTATGTATGAAGTTTCATGACATTTCGTTCATTCGTTTACAAGCTAAAGTCGTTTAAGTGTCGCTACCTTCGCCTTCGTTAAAAAAAATGGAAAAACAAAAATATCGCATATTGATCAAACATTGTTTTTTGATGGGAAGAACTCCTGAACATTCAATGAAATGGCTGAAGAAATGTTATCCCACATCTGTTCCTTCGAGAACAACAGTTTATCGATGCTGTAGTAAATTTAAAATGGGTCGTACAAGCACCAAAGACGCACCTCACTCTGGAAGATCAAAAGAGAGCATTCTACGAATGCAAAAATCGTAAAGCAAGTGCATCGAATCGTTTTGAGTGATCCTAAAGTTAAATTGCACGAGTTAGCTGAGGCCGTTGGTATCTCAAAAGAACGGGTGGGATACATTTTGCACGATGTTTTGGATATGAAAAAGCTATCTGCGCGATGGGTGCCGCGTTTGCTGACCGTCGACCAAAAACAGCAGCGCGTTGATGATTCAACGGCCGGTTTGGCGTTGTTGCAACTTAATCGAGCGGACTTTTTTCGACGTTTTGTGACAATGGATGAAACGTGGATCCATTACCATATGCCTGAGTCCAATAGGCAGTCTGCAGAGTTGCTGAAAAACCACGAAAGCCGACCAAAGCGGCCAAAAGACCAACGCTCGGCCAGGAAGGTTTTGGCCTCCGTTTTTTGGGGTGGGCATGGCATAATCTTCATCGATTACCTGCAGAAGGGAAGAACAGTTACGGGAAAGTATTATACAGCGTTATTGGACAAACTGAACGACGGAATAAAGAAAAACGGCCCCATATGGCGAAGAAAACAGTTCTGTACGATCACGATAACGCACCATCACAAACGTCCTTGAAAGTGATGGCCAAATTGGACCAATTACGATTCGAATTGGTTGCTCACCCGCCGTATTTTCCAGATTTGGTCCCCAGCAATTATTATCTGTTCCCAAACTTTAAGCGGTGGCTCCAGGGAAAGAGATTCACATCGAATGAGGAAGTCATCGCGGAAACCGAGGCGTATTTTGAAGGCTTGGACATTTCGTACTACAGAAAGTGCATCGAAATGTTGGAAAATCGCTGTACCAAGTGTATCGCACTCAAAAGCAACTATGTTGAGGAATAAATATAACTTTGCCCAAAAAACGCTTGTTTTCATTAAAAATCCCGAGACTTTTCAGCCCATGTAGTATATTCAATTTTTTAATAAGTGATTTCTGGTGAATTTTTGAAAACTTTGGTAAATAATTTCTTAAATTCTTTTGATACAAAATTCGAAATCATAATCAATTAAAGAATGTTAATACTAAACATCATCGTGTGAAAAATACATACCTTAATAATAGAGTATGAATCAAATATTAGTTTTAATCAAATATTACTTGAAGGTAATGCTTTTTTTTCTTTTTCAGTGTACAGATGAAGATTATAATAATAACGTAGAAAAGATAGATAAAAATGAAAAGTGAATATATAAGCAAAGATCCCCTTTCAAAATTTCCATTCGAATGGTTGATTTTCAATCGAAATATTTAATTCGATATTCGAGTGAGCGTTACATCTCAAGTTCAACAGAAAATGTACTTTATGACAAGATATATCTGTAGGATGTACGATCTATCGCACCGAATCGTTCTCTAATTGCCACAATATCAACGATTGTGCGAAGTTACACACGGTCTTTGCGCCGTTAATCGGAACAAATTGTTTTAAGTTTCGCTTACTTGTGTGGCTTCCTGCAAAGTGGCAACATATCGGCAGCCCCGTTTGTCGAATAGATTGTCCGATCGATCACAAAGTTCGCACTCGATCTACTGGCAAGATATTTGTTCGAATGACAAAATGCATTACACCGGCGGATGCTTGACGTAATCGTCCTCTTGATCATCGAATGGCATGTGATCGATTCGCGTCCGCTGGAAACGAGGTTTATTGCTGCGGATGCGTCATTCGATTACGAATTTATACATGGAATATTATAAAAAAAACATTCCTCGCGACCGTGATCGAGTCAGCCGCTGACATTCAATTTTTAAACCGAATATGAGATTTATTAACGCCGACTATATATCCTACAAGAAAACACAATACTGTTTATATTTGTCATTAATTATACATTATTCGGTTATTTATTATCAAGCGCGTACTTCGGCGGAGATTGAAAAAGAAAAATCGACACCCGCGAGACGAGCGTAAGAAAAGACAGAAATAGATAGATAGATAAATAGATAGATAGATAGATAGAGAGAGAGAGAGAGAGAGAGAGAGAGAGAGAGATAGTCGGGAACCACCATTGCGACATCTTTAATATTCCCTCGTTATCAGTAACAGATCATAATTACGAAAGATAGACAGTTATCACATGCGTGAGAGCGCGATATACCTCGTTAGCGGGAGGACGGATTGTTTGTTTTATTTATCGATTTGTTGGCACTGCCTGGCCGGTTAAGAGCGCGATTTAACACGAGGCCATCAGGCAATATTTTTGCTCCAATGTGTCGCACATTATGAGAAATACAATAGATACTCCTGGTAATTTTGGCTGCTGTGACAATGTCTATAGCGAGCGTGCGAGAACTCGCATCCATCCCACATTCGTGAGCTCCGCCACCACGGCACTGCTGATGGATATAGATCAAGCGAAATCCCACCCTAATGAAAAACCCCATATTCTCCCTGTCCGACCCATGTATATCAAGCCAGCTGACTGGATTGCGGCGGTGAGTCGTGACGATGCTCTGGAATTGCATAGAAATTGTCGAATATAATTTCGGCGGTGTGCACGAGCAACTATGATCGTTTAATTTGATCCACGAATCGATCGTCCGTCGACGACAATACGTCAAAATCAAAACCTACGTCGTCTCCTCACGCATCGTGTACACCTGTGTTTAATTGAAATAAATGTAAAAAATAGAGTACGAAACCAAGTCGAAATTTCTGCAACTACCTATAATTCTCCGACACAGCGGTTAAAAAAGCACAATAGATTCAATTTTAATTTAATAATAGAGGCAATTTAATAATAGAGGCAAAGCGGACAAATTATTTGGTCATCGGGCCATGTTGAAGATGTAAAATTTATGTATTAGGTAAACCGAAAAGTAATCAAAATTTTTTCGATGTGTTCATTCACAGTCAGTTTGTGTGGAGACACGGTCCAGTAAACAAGCAAGTTTTGTTGCTATGGTCAAGCTTGGTTGTAAATTCTATTTTTCGGTTAAAACATTTTTGTTCTAGTAAAAAGGAAAGATGTGAAGGCCAACAACAGAAGAAGGACATTTACGTCATTGTATGCTATTTTTGTTCGATCAAGAATTGAAGGCAAACGAAGCAGTGAAAAAAATTAACTACACTTACGGCGATGTTCTAAAACTAAACAAGTGTCATAGTTTAAAAAGTTTAAAAATGGAAATAGGAATCTCGAAGTTGTTGAACAAAAGGGACGATCTCAAAAATTAGATGATAATATCCTGAGGGCGATGGTGGATTCAGATCCTCGTCAAACTATTAGGGAATTATCACTAAAGATCGGCTGTCCATGGTCTACAGTTCAGGATCATCTACATCGCATAGGAAAAGTGTGTAGGCAAGGGATTTGGGTTCCTCATGAATTGACAGAGACGGCACTTGATCAACGGCTTACAATCTGCGCGTCTCTTTTGTCTCGGTATGAAACCGATTCGTTTTTGCAACGAATTGTAAGTGGAGATGAAAAGTGGGTGCTACACAATCCTGTGCTATATAATCCTGTTCGAAAAAAACAATGGCTTTCTCCCAGAGAAGCACCTATTCCGACACCTAAACCATCACTAACAATAAAAAAGGTCCTTGTTTGTGTGTGGTGGGATTTTTCAGGAATCATACACTATGAATTGCTTGAACCTGGTCAGACCGTTACAGCGATAGTGTATTGTGAACAACTCGAGCGAATGAAGCAAGAGCTCTTAAAAAAACGATCAGTTTTGGTCAATTACAAAAAAAGAACCCTTCAACACGATAACGTGGTGCCTCATGCTGCAAAAATAACACAGGAAAAAATTAAAAAGCTTGGATTGGAACTTTTACCTCATCCACCTTATTCACCAGATCTCGCGCCGTCGGATTACTATCTTTTCAGATCGTTAGAGCATACATTAAAAGGTAAAAACTTTAACAATGTTGAAGAAGTGAAAACGCACTTGGAAAAGTTTTTCAAAGCAAAATCAAAGGACTTTTTTAAAAAAGGAATCGAACAACTGCCTATACGCTGGCAAAAGGTGTTAAAAAATGATGGAAATTATTTTGTTGATTAAAATGTAAGATTTCTTTAATAAATAAATGTTTTTCGCAAACAAAAAAAAGTTTTGATTACTTTTCGGTTTACCTAATACATGGACGTCAACCAGTGACATTTCACTACCAAACTATTGGGTTGGCAAATAAGTTCGTTCAGTTTTTTAATTGGAGAAGGTTTACTCGTTCTGCTATCTCTTTTCCACAGCGCTATCGCACAACGCGCTTGCGCAGCTGAAAAGCGACGTTCCACCTAACCTATTTGTAAACATACGCCGGTTAATACCAGAGTATTGTGCGTACTGCACGGTTGCAAATATGGAAGAAAAGAACGTCCATTTTCGCCATATTTTACTTTTTTATTTCAAAAAAGGCAAACGAGCTGCGGAAGCTCATAAGAAGATTTGTAATGTGTATGGGGACGATGCTTTAACAGAACGTGTGTGTCAAAAATGGTTTGCCAAATTCCGTTCTGGAGATTTTGATGTTAGTGACGCGTCCCGTTCTGGTCGTCCAGCAGAGATTGATTCAGCTGTAATAAAGAATACCGTCGACAAAAATCCATCGCAAACAGTACGAGAGATTGCTACGACACTTAATATATCCCACACAAGTGTAGAAAACCATTTGCGTCAGTTGGGATACGTTTCTCGCCTCAATGTTTGGGTGCCGCACGAATTGACCGAGGCCAACTTAACCGCTCGCATTTCCATCTGCGACGCGCTGCTGAAACGCCAAGAAAACGATCCATTTTTGAAGCGGTTGGTTACGGGAGATGAAAAGTGGATCGTCTACGATAACGTAGTACGTAAAAGATCATGGGGAAGCAACAGTGAACCACCACAAACAATCTCGAAGGCAGGATTGCATCCGAAGAAAATTATGTTCTCAGTGTGGTGGGATTATAAAGGTATCATTTATTATGAGCTCTTACCATCAGGCAGGATACGATTGATTCAACTATATATTGCTCCCAATTAACGAAATTGAATCAAGCAATACGTTCGAAACGTCCAGAATTGGCAAATCGAAAAAGAGTCGTCTTCCACTACAACAATGCCAGACCTCATACTTCATTAACTACTCGGAACAAATTGTTAAGGCTTGGCTGGGATGTTTTGCCTTACCCTCCTTATTCACCTGCACCCTCTGATTATCATTTGTTCCGGTCGCTGCAAAATTCTCTGAACGGGAAAAACTTTGCTAATAATGAAGCTGTTAAAACGCAACTGGATCAGTTTTTTGCCGGTAAACCTCAGACGTTTTATGAATGTGGGATTATGAAATTGGTGAAAAGATGGCAAGAAGTCATAGAAAAGAATGGTCAATACATTATTGATTAGTATATATTTTGCATATTAAATAAATTGTATTTTATACCAGTCAAAAAAACCGAACGAACTTATTTGCCAACCCAATATATGTAGGTTTATTGAAATATGCAATGAAAGAAATATGTTTTTAGGTCAATAAGAACCGACGCAGGTTGTTAATGCGAGAATTATTGTTAAATAGGCGGATAAATATGTTTGACAGCGTCAAACGCACTACGGTCTAAAGTCTATTTAAGTACACGCTATTTTTGACCCACCTACGCCATTAGTACATATCATATGTGTTCGATTTGTTTAATCGTTCATCAGTGTGCATTTGGGTTCGTAGATTATGTAGATTTACAGTGAATTACTGGCCACCTTTACAAAAATTGTCTACGTTCGCACTGAGTGCGTTTGACACTATCAATCATATTTATCCTGCCATATAACGATAATTCTCGCACCAACAACCTGCACCGATTCTTATTGGCCTAATTTCATATTGACTTCTTGAATGATTTAGTGACACAAGATAAAGATTAGTACAATATCTGAAGTAATTAAAAGGCTCAAAACTCACACTATAAGACAGCATTGTCAAATAAATTATTTACCGTTGAAATTTTATTTTAAGTTTTACTATGAAATAATTCAGTATAAACTCAGCATAACGAAATATTAAACGACGTTAAAAATCTTACAAACAGAAACTGCCACTTCACCATCAACTATTCTACACATGATAGACAATATTCATATTCTGTCTGAAAAAATTTAGCATTTATAACAAAAAACATGATATATTACAATTCAACATATGGCAGTTTTAGTGTTTCTCTTCTATTTACAATTTATTCCTACTTTGATTTTGATGATGTCTCAAATACCCGTTTCCACTATTGAAAGTACAAATTAGTTCGGTGCGCTTTTTGTGGTAAAAAATTCATTTATTTCGGAACAAAATGAATGAACAGATTAATCAACATATTGTCCATCGCTGGTTACTACTTTTTCCCACCTTTCAGGCAATTTTCGAATTTCATCTCGAAAAAGTGTCTCGTTTTTTGAGGCGATTCAAATTAGGAGACAATTTTCGATTTCTGACAAAGTAGTGAACCGGTAACCTGCCAAATCGTTTTGCATCCGTCGGAACAACCAATAATCAGAAGAAGCAATGTCCGGCGAATACGGCGGGTGCGAAAAAATATCCCACTTGAGCGTTTTCAAATAATTTTTTACGACTTTTGCGACATGAGGCCGAGCGCTATCATGCAGAAGAATAACTTTGTCATGTCTTTGCTCGTATTCTGGCCGTTTCTCTCGTAATGTACAGCTCAAACGAATCAATTGTAGCCTATACCGATGGCTGGTAATGGAATCGTCAGCCAAAATAATGATATTTTACCGCTCGCGGTAAAATATAATTTTTTTTGCAGTCCAGAGTGAGGCTTGTCTTCAACGCTGAAATCACCATTCTTGAATCGTCGAAACCATTCCCTACATGATTTATCAGTTGGAGCACTGTCACCATAAACTTCTACAAGCATTCGATGCGCTTCTGCTGCACTTTTCTTCCAATTAAAGCAGAAAACTAAAACCTCCTGCAAATGCCGCTTAGTTAACACAAAATTTGACATATTCAACAAAATAAAAAACAGGGGCTTTGTTTGAAACTCAAAGCGATATAAACTGAATATTATTGACAGACGTCCATTTTCTCTGAAACCACCGAAATCAGCTGTCACTATGAAACACTCATCACAGCCAGAGCCATCTTTTGAAAATGGATCGAACTAATTTGTACTCCCAATATTTTAACGTCAAAATTAACTGTTCAAGACAGCATTGAATTATAGAGAGAGATTCATAAGTGTCAGTCAAGTTCATAAAAGTTAATAATGGTTAGTAATATTAATTTAGATATTTATTTCTTTAAAAGTTATCTAAGTACCTGCAAGCTACTTTTGATCTATTTACGTCATTAGTACATATATAATGTTTGATTTGTCTAATTGTTATCACCAGAGCTCACATATGCGCTCGTAAATTATGTTCATACCAAGTTATCAACCATCCTTATGAAAATATTTTATGTGCACACAATTGATGTTCCATGAATTTGTATATTACATATTCTAAGTCATTTTTAAGATGTTTTGAATGTTAATGTTAGGGAAATAAATGAGTTTGGTGAGATAACCTATTATGCTCCTCCTAAAAAACATAATGATGTTAATGCACGTTTTCCGTAAAATAATAATAATAATTTCGTCCCTTTAACCCTTTTCCTTTCACATAACACAAATTTTTTTTTAACTTTCAATCTTATATCTTTTAACGAAAAAATCATATGAAAATTTATCAAACATCATTTTTTATAGATTTTGACCTCCTCTTTCGAATGCCGTTAAGAAATTTTACCCAAATTGTAAGCCAAAAAAGTTATAGGTCGTTTTTCCAAAAAATTCATAAATTTTTTACGGTTTTTTTTTAATGTTTATTTTGAGTTGGAAAAAATTTGCACACGTCATCGCAATCACTATAAAGGGTGTTATAGATGTCTGCTTTTTCAAACCCCGTTGGATTTATTGTAAAATTCAAAATGGCGGACACAAAATGGCGTCCGAAAAGGAAAATTGTTTGATTCAATTTTGCGAATTTTTTTCTCAAAAACTATTAAGTTTGGTGAAAAATTCCTAAGAACAAAAATGTCTTAAAATCAGTCAAAAAATACCCTCACATTTTTTCAGAACGGTTTTACAACATTTTTGGAAACATTTATTTTTTGCTTCTTCAGAAAAACTAACAATTATCTATAAAAATTTTTTTTCTTTGTAACTATTTCATAAAAAAGGAAATAAATGTAAACCAGCGTTTTTTGTCACGGATATCACGTCCTTTTGACGACAAATTATTTTCGTAATGTTTGTGTAAATAATAACTGAACGACGATTGCAAATAAAAAAATGTGAATTATTATTTTAAAATTTTCAAAGAGAAATGCAAAAAAAATTCTAATAGGATTTAGATGACTGGAGAAGTATTGTACTATTATAGTTACTTTTAGTATATAAATTTTTTTATGAGTAAGATGTATCGAGAACACAAACATTATAATGAAAAATGGTCAACACCCAAATTTCTGCATATAACTGTACAAGAGATTCCGATAGTATTTATAAAACTGAAAATCTAACGATTGAAAAAAATTAGTAAGAAAATTAATAAGAAAAAAATTACAAAACGTTTACGAAATTGAATATTTAACGATTTCTCATAAACTATGAGGTTTGGTAAAAATTTTCTGAAGACAAAAATGTCTTATAATCAATCGAAGTATACTCTCAAATTTTTTCAGAATTTTTAAAGTTAATTTTTAGTTCTTCTCAATAGGCAAAAAATAAAAGTTTTAAAAAATGTTGTAAAACCGTTCTGAAAAAATTTTAGGGTATTTTTTGACTGATTTTAAGACATTTTTGTTCTTAGGAATTTTTCACCAAACTTAATAATTTTTGAGAAAAAAATTCGCAAAGTTGAAACAAACAATTTTCCCTTTCGGAGGCCATTTTATGTCCGCCATTTTGAGTTTTGAAATAAATCCAGCGGGGTTTGAAAGAGCAGACATTTATAACACCGTTTATAGTGATTGCAATGGCGTGTGCAAATTTTTTCCAACTCAAAATAAACATTTTAAAAAACCGAGAAAAATTTGTGAATTTTTCGGAAAAACGGCCTATAACTTTTTTGGCTTACGATTTGGATAAAATTTCTCAACGGCATTCGAAAGAGGAAGTCAAAATCTATAAGAAATGATGTTTGATAAATTTTCATATGATTTTTTCGTTAAAAGATATAAGGTTGAAAGTTTAAACAAAATTTGTGTTATATGGGAGGAAAAGGATTAAACTACTCGTTCTCTATAAAACTCATGTTTATTTTATAGTGGATAGTCTAAAAAATATTTTGTTGTAAAACTAAGTTGATTTATTCATTTTAAATATATTTAAAAATTGATTATTTAAA
>NW_014556729.1:0-17304 GCF_001313825.1 Dinoponera quadriceps
CTTTCAAACGAATTAAGACAGCTTTCTGCGTCACATTCAATTCATCCGCAAGTTCTTCTTGGGTTTGAGTATCATCTTCATACAATAAGGTTTGCAATTCGTTGTCTGCGAATTTTTTCAGTAGTTTCCCACGCTCTTCGTTTCTCACGTCAAAATCACCACTTTTGAATTTTTTCAACCACTCGAAACACTGTGTTTTATCAAGAGCATTGTTACAACGTCGCGGTAATGTGGAGTTGCTCGGTACAGCGAGGTAGAGCAGGAGGAGGTGGTGAGGCGCGATACTTAATAAAGTGTTTTGTGATTGATAAAAACTGAACTGGTCGTTTATTACTTGATTGCCCCATACAATTTTACGTATGCGTCCAACAGCGTGTCGGTGCTCGAGAGTTGAGAGTTAGAGTCACGCGTTACAATATCGCGTACTCGTCCGACAGCGTATCGGTACCCGAGAGTTGAGAATTTGAATCGCATGTTACAATATCGCGCACGCGTCCAACAGCGTGTCGGTATCCGTGAGTTGAGATTGTGAGTTGCTCCCGCGCCGGCCTTATGTCCTCTTTTATCCTCGTCCTATGACTTAATCAGAGGGGACGTTGTTGATGTGTCAGCGTCATATAAATGAGGACGCTGACCATCCTGATTTTGATATCCCTATTGCAGGAATGCCAGGTTGCATTTCAGTTTAGCGACGTTTGGTAATTCGGAGCCGTGCCCCCGTTTATGGTCTTTGACATACTTTATCGTTGCGCTTACAACAGCATGTTCACCGTAAGCTTTGACAAGCATTCGATGCGATTCTGCAGCAGTTTTCTTCAAATGATAACAAAAAACCAATGCTGTCCGCAAATCGTAGTTCGTAGGCACAAAACTCGACATGTTTAAGGTTATAGAAAAATATACCGGTGTATGGAACTTGGGTTGTTGTGTGTTGAAAATCTTTGTCAGCTGTTAGAGAGAGATGATGGCGCTGCAGAAGCGGTCTTACGGTCCTTAAACTGATGGCTAGCACCATCTATAGAGAAATTTCGGTTTCATACTTCTACATCTGGTATTTAATGACTCCAAACCCTCTGTTCTATGTATAAAGGCGACTAATAATTTTATTTACTCGTAGAACTAATTTAGGAAAGGAAATGCATAGTTTTTAAAATTTTTTCTTACTTATTTCTCAACAGTCTCCTTTCAATTCGATACACTTTGTCTAACGTTATTCCAACATTTTTATGCAATCCAAAAAAATATGATTTGTCGAACTTCGCAAAATAGGTCTTTCGGCCTATTTCGGCGATGATTTCCTCGTTTGACGTGAACCACTTTGCGCCAAGACATTTTTTAATGTTTGAAAATAAATAAATAGAAATCGCAAAGGTCCTAGTCTGGAAAATATGAAGGATTGATGAGACAGTAATTTGTAGCATAGCAATTATAGCATAATTCGACCAATTTTGCTCTGGCGATTGCGGACGAGTGAGCTGGTGCTTTGTCATGATAATAGAGTACTCTTTTCTTCGCCAAATGGGGCCATTTTCTCTTCAATTCAGTGTCAAATCAGCCCAATAAATTAGCATAATACTACCCCGTAATTGTCCCTCCCTTCTCCAAATTGTTTGTGAAAATGGTGCCTTGCGAATCCCAAAAAACGGTGGCCATGACCTTTCTGGCCGATGAAACCGTTTACGTCTTGTTTGGAGCAAGTTCACCGAATAAAGTCCACTGTTCTTTTGTTTCTGGCGTGTAGTAATGGATCCATGTTTCGTCAACAATGACGAAACGCCACATAAACTCTTTCGGTTTGCGCTTAGACATGTCCAAACATTGCTCCGAAGTTGTCATACGATTGTTTTTCTTCTACTGTGAGCAAACGCGGCACTCATCTCGCCGATAACTTTCTCATACACAATTTTTTATGTAGGATATTTTGTACGCGTTCAGTTCAGTTATGTACAATACCAGCATTTACAATATCTCTCTGATCTTCACTCGGCACTTCTATTAACACTATATCATGGATTTTGTTGACCATATCCACCGTAGTCACCTCAATTGGACGACCAGGGCGCTCTTTATAAAAACGGATTCGACCACGCTTGAATTCATTGAACCAATATCTGATGGTAGTCATCGAAAGTGCATGGTTTTTACAAACGGCATGCAACTTCACTTTGATTTCTTCACACATTTTCTCATCCAAAAAAAGGAATCACTGACCGATATTTCTTTTTTCCTATAGTTGTAAACAAACACAAACTTGTCCAAGTTATCAAAACAAAACTGCTCGATAAATCTATCTGAAATTTTGACTGCCGTCATTCGAAAGATAACGTTAAAGGATAATATCCAAACTTTTAGTCTGTGATGCCAACAGTCGTTAAACACGGATATTTATCATACAGCTCTCGTATGTTTGTATGTGTGTGTGTGTGTGTGTGCGTGTGTGTATGTGTGTGTGTGACGTACGTGCACGCACTTATGTCTGTCGAAAGTAGTGGGTATGTTTATTATCCTATTAAATCTTCAAACTGATGGCCGCATGCTGTTAGACAGTGTCCCAAAAAACATATAATATAATTGAAACATTTCTGAAAAATTCTGGTGTAATGGAATCTGACACATTCAATATTCTTTCTTTTAGATCGTTTATGTATCTAGGATTCGTTTCGTTCCATATATATTACTTTTTAAATGTCCCCAGCAGAAAAAGTCTAAAGGAGTTTTAGATCAAAAGATCTTGGCGGCCATTATATCATACATCTTCTACCAATCCATCGAAACCAACAAACATTTTGTGCAGAAAATGGCAAACATTTAAACCAAAATGAGGTGGAGAAATATGGGTTAATATTAAACAAACTTTTATAAATCAGCATTATTGAAATAATGCAAATAAAAGTTGAAGATTAAAGTAAGATTAGGTATAAAATAATCCGTACAATTTAATGTAATACAATCGAATTTAACGTATATGGAGCCATCTTGCTGAAACCAAACATGTTCAAAAGCATCTCCAACGATGTTTTGGATAGCAGATTCCACTCAATTTCGCAACAAATTTAAGTAAATTTCTGCTGTCAAATTTCCATCGAAAAAAAATGACCACATGACACGATTAGAGAATATTCCGGCCCAAACATTAATCTTCTGGGGATATTGTGTGTGACAGTCTCTCATCCAGTGAAGATTTTCATCACTTCAGTACCTCAAATTATTAACTAGTGAATTTAATTCAAACGTAGCTTCATTGAAAAAATAAATCCAAGTAAAGAATTGATTATTATCATTGTTACGTCCTGCGTACTTCGCGGACAATGAATTTATTTTCCTGCTCCTTTCTTAGTAACCTTTATTCTCTTGCATTAGGAATCAGACGCATTTGGCCAAGCGATAACCTGTAATAAAAACTGTAATATGACTATGAACATAGCCTAAGAGGCCAACCAAATATGGAAAGGCGTTGGCCCGTCATAAAATTTAGACCGAAAGTTGTTTAGGAGATGTCGATAACGCGCCATCAGATACGTCATATGTTTCTCAAAACGTCTGTTCTGCGAACTGTATAAAGAAAACCGCGGCGATTCCCCTATCGCCCTTACGTCTTGCGTACGCTCTTGTGGCTGCTAGCATTTTAAGGACCACATCCAACCTCCACCCATTTTTCCTCCCGAAGAAAGATACGTTCAAACAATACATTGGTTCCCCTCCCCAATCGTAGAAGTGGTCAATTTCTGTCTTCTACGTCTGGAGGGTTGTCATCATTTTTTCCTTAGAAATCTATTGGGAAACCTCTGAATCCTCCACATCTTCCTTCCACAAAAATTGTTCTCATAGGCAATCGTCATCTGCCATTAATAAAATTCTCCCTACAAAAACTCTACTCTGTTGCCAAGTGAAGTATCTCCCCGGGTCTTTAGCTGTATCCGGCAGTATCAGTATCTAGCAGTACCTCGCAGTTCTTTTAGCAGTTTTGACAAATCTTGATCGTCCTCAGCAGTTCTTAGCATTCATGGATTCTCATTCTTGGATTACATAAACAGTCTCAAAATTTTTTTTAGGTTATAGTTTTCATTTGTTACCGTCACAGTAATTATGTTAGTTCTCATATATATATATGCATTAATGTTTTGTATTAATCGTCCGACCCAGCCACTTTTTCTACGTACTATTTGCCACAGTAAATCCACCTAAACTCTATATTTTTATTTCATATTTTATACTTTTTCATATATTTTATATTAATACATGATTTTTAATAATTTCACTCCAATCTTTAATCCCACTTCACTCCTTAAACATACACATACAATGCGTAATTATTATCTTCCTTGTATTATATAATGTTGTTTTTCTCACCATACCAATATGTTAAACATTCTTAATACGTTAAATTCGATTGTATTACATTAAATTGCACGGATTATTTTTTACATAATCTTACTTTAATCTTCATCTTTTATTTGCATTATTCCAATAATGCTGATTTATAAAAGTTTGTTTAATGTTAATGTTATATTAATATTTCTCATTGTTTAACTTTAGCTAACCTTTTCATTTTTTAAATATTGTATCTTTTACAATGACTTTTATCATCAATTTATCACTATTGCTAATCCATGTGAGAAACATATTATGTTACTATTAGGTTGGTGCGTATGAAATGTCGCATTCTCTTTACATGCGGACGTTTTCCTCCCTGTTTTCGTTATACTTTTGTATTTGGCATAACCTCATTCATACTCGTATTGTCCATTGCCAGAGACTCATTTCAACAAAATAGGTTTTCTCGAAGGTCTTCCCTTTTTTATTTCTTTTGAGTTTATTACCGATATGAATTCTGCCGACATTCGCGTCATTTTCTTATATGAGTACAAACTTGGTAATAGTGCTGCAAAAGCTGCACGCAACATAAACCAAGCGTTTGGGGAGAATACGGTTAACAATCGGAAAGTGCAGCGTTGGTTCGAAAAATTTCGGACTGGCGATTTTTCACTGCAAAATGAGCCGCGCGGAAGACCCAAAACGTCTGTGAATAATGATGACCTGAAGGCTCTAGTGGAAGCGGATCCAGCCGTATCCACGAGGGAACTTGCTATCAGGATGAAAGTTGACCATACAACGATATTGAGACACCAAATTGTACTCCCATCGCTTGTGAATCGGCATGGCCCGCTACTGCTCCATGACAACGCTCGGCCGCACACATCGCACAAAACAATTGCGAAACTGAACGAACTGGAATATGAAGTTTTGCAGCATCCACCATATTCACCGGATCTCTCGCCGACCGATTTTCATTTTTTCAAGCATTTAGAGCTGTTTTTAAGAGGCAAACACCATGAAAATGAAGACAGTCTAAAAAACTCGATATCAGAGTTTATTAATTCTAAAGACCAAAATTTTTTTAAGACAGGCATCTACGCTTTAAAATCTCGTTGGGAGAAGTGTATTGAAGCGAATGGAGCATACTTTGATTGAATAAACAGCTTTTGAAGAAAGATATACAGTTTTATACAATCACTTAAGAATCCGACATTTCATATGCACCAACCTAATATTATAATGATAAACACTTTTATTCAAAATGCCCTAAATTTAACTAAGTTTATTAAATATACTCATTCATTTCCTTTCAATTATTTCAATCAGAATTCCCCTTTCAACACTTCCATTTGGTTCTATTCCAGGTAAAGAGATTAAGATCTTTGATAGATAAAGGACCACCTAGCGTACGTTCTGCGATCGGAGTAAATAGGCCTTTCCGGACTTTCTGGAGACCGACTAGTACGTTTACGCTCATACGCGAGTTTGCGATGTCTGTTGCGTACATACTCTTCGGGGAGGACATCATTAAATCCTGTCATCATCGTATGGCAGAATTCAATTCTCCTGTCAAAGTCGTCTTCAGACAGCTCCTGTACCAAATGCATTTTATATAGGTTGTACTTATGTTCCTGTAGAATTCTATTAACCGATGTTATATTAATTTCACTTTGTTGAGTTAATTTTGTAAGCGTTGCATGAGAATTTTTTATTGTGTTTAGCAAGATCTCTAGAGCTCGCGACCCGGAATGGAACGAGCGGCGTTATTGTCGCGTCCACTTTCATAAGCGCGATAACGCTGATGAAGTGTCCGAACGTTCAGCTCGCGGCCCGACAATTTCGAGAGTCAGGCGGACGGGACAGGGCGCTGTCCGGGGCAAAAATGATAAATTCCCCGTTCAAAAGAATTCGCGCGACAAACCACCGCAAAACGAGGTCAGTTCCTCGCGAACTACGCAAAAGACAAAACGAATAGAAAACCGAGAGTTGGGCGCCAGACGTTGTGAGCGTCACCGAAGATCTAAGCACTCGCGGGAAGATTTCCCCAATATTGTTTCGCGATGAGCACAACTAGCGCAACAAACCGAACGGAGAAGGGGGGGGGGGGATCAAATGTTTTTCGGGTGATAGATCGCACGAATTCGAGCAAAGAAGACGGGCATGATAACGATTATGATAAAGGCGTAAGAATACGCGATATGTCCATGAGAACAAAAGAAAGTAACATTTATTAAACATGGAAATGTCGTTAACAATAAAAAAAATAAATCAAAGAAAATTGAGTGTTATGACGCAAGATCTTCGGAGGGATACTGCTCGAGCGATCGTTCTTAACGGAGAATTAAAATAAATTTGCAACAACTAACGTCGAAAACGCCAACGCTATCAAAATGCAACTTACTCTAAAGACGCTACATTACATCTCAAAGAGCGCCATAGCGACGGTCGCTCTCACGATAACACGAGAATCAGAACAATAAAGTACGTGCGCGACAATACAAGATACGCGCGATAATACACTCTTCTCTACTTACGCGCCCCACAAGATCGACTACAGGCATCCCGTGGAACGCGAGTATTGAAACGCTAACGTTTTCAAGAGCAAATCTAATCCATTCGAAATCGATTACCAAATTAACGTGCGCGAACTATACGACGCGAGAATGCTAACACGAAAATACGCAAGTATGCTACATTACACGAGAACGTGAATGACACTAAATACGAGGAGTGTTCATAAAATAACGGGAATTTTTAAATTTCGCGGGTTTGGAGAGTCCGATCGTAAAATTTTTTTTCAATTAGGTTAGTATACATGCCCCTGAAGTATGATAAAATTTTCAGCTGTATTCATTGTTTACTTTGTCTGTGGCAGCCGCTAATGTTAGACGTGCTTTTATAAGCTCGGCGATTTTCGTTTGTTAAAAGAAATGGATCAAAGAATTTGTATCAAATTTTGCGTAAAAAAAGTGTAACAAAGTGTGAAATGTTAACAAAGGCCTATGGTGAGTCTGCTATGAGTAAAACAAAAGTTTACGAGTGGTATAAGTGTTTCCAAGATGGCCGTGAAAACGTTGAAGATGACGAACGCCCCGGACGCCCCAGCACATCAACAACCGATGAAAACGTGGAAAAAGCAAAAGAAATGGTTATGAACGATCGCCGAATCACAATCAGAGAAGTCGCTGATAATGTTGGCATATTGATTGGCTCATGCCATGAAATTTTTTCGAATGTTT
Source organism: Dinoponera quadriceps (assembly GCF_001313825.1). Taxonomy (NCBI): domain Eukaryota; kingdom Metazoa; phylum Arthropoda; class Insecta; order Hymenoptera; family Formicidae; genus Dinoponera; species Dinoponera quadriceps. The sequence goes on from NW_014556729.1 coordinate 7,557, forward strand.
TGGGTATGAAACGCGTGGCAGCAAAATTTTACCACAACACTTCATTGCTTATTCGTGAATTTTTGGCCAAAAACAATACTGTAACGATGCCCCAGTCTCCGTATACACCAGACATGGCTCCGTGTTACTTTTTCCTATTTCCAAAAATAAAGAGAACCTTAAAAGGCCGTCGTTTTACAAGCATAGATGACATTAAAAGCGCATCGCTGAAAGAGCTAAAAGCTATCCCAAAGATCGAGTTTTAGAAGTGTTTCGAGGATTGGAAGAAGCGCTGGCATAAGTGTATAATATCTAATGGGGACTATTTTGAAGGCGACAACATTAATGTAGACGAATAAATAAATATTTTTTTCAGAAAACAAAAATTCCCGTTATTTTCTGAACACACCTCGTATGATCAAACGCAATGAGCCAAATTTCTCGGCCGGCGAGGAAAGTAAGTCGCGAACAAGAACCCAAACTTCCAAATGCCGTTTATCCGTGACCAGTGCGCTGGATACGTGCGAGAGGAAGGCCAAAATTTTTCCGCGATATACACGCGGAAAATACGCTTAAAATCCGCCGAGCACCTGTGACCAGAACGCTAGATACACGTGGAAAAGAAAGCCAAATGTCGCAATGCGTAGACAATGCTGCCGAATGCTACTGACGAAGACCCGCTATCCGCTGCCTCGTCATGGGATTCATGCTTAGAGCATCCTACGATGCGATACCAACGCGAAAGATACGCTACACAAACGTGAAAATGACGCTAAAAAAACGTAACACAAACGCGAAAGAACGCTAATTTAGCGCGACAAAAACGTCACACAAACACGAAAGAAACGCGAAGCAAACGCTAAATAAACGCTACAGAAACGCTAGAGAAAGCGCTACATAAACGCGAAAGAAAATGTTATATAAGCGCGAAAGAAACGCTACTCTAAGGACGACACAAGTGGCTAATTCGTGTCGCCATTCGATCTCTCAGAGTCCGGTTTTTACGCGAGTTTGCAACTTTTCCCAAGCCTACGATGGCGCAGCCACAAAATCCCGTCGTCTGTCAGATTCGGATCGCTCAACACACCCAACGCGACAGAATTTACAAAACACTAAAGTGCAGAGACAATCGACCTCGGACAACGTGACTCGGCTCTGACACGAGTTCGTGGCACTCAGTTAAAAAAAGGCAACCTCACTAAGCAACTCCATCTTTCCCTTAAGTCGCCTTTCGCGACACTCTGCTCTGCAATGTTAGAAGCGGTAGCCCTGGACACCGAGAATCGACAGCCGTGGTAATCGTGGCGACGGCCGAGACGTAACAGCCCCCGAAGGATCGTCGATCGATCCTTCATTGACAGCGATCCCCCTTCTTACGTAACACATGTGGGAGCGCGGACCAATTAGCGCGCGACAAGACTTCATACGTCACGGCGCTCGCGAAACGCAATCGGGCGAGTAGCATACACCATCTTAAGCTACTCGATTGTCCATCTTCCTCGGGGCATCTTCTTTCGAGGACCTTTTACCTCTTGGGTTCTTGGCGATGTCCCTCGAAATATCTTTTCTTGTTCGTCGTAGCTTCCTTGCCTTCCAGACACCGGTTCGCACGCACGTGCTTCTCCGTGGGCAGTAGACGACGCGCTCGGCGATGCTTCCGCGTGGCCACTAGCGCGCTGCTTCGCGCTCATGAACGTGCGCCGGATTAGCTGTTTCCTCCCGGGCGTCGTGGCGTGATCGAATTCTCTTCTGCTTTCCTTCGGCGGCAGTCCTCAGCGTGGTCCACCTAAGGCTTTCACCTTCCGTATGCCCGGTAAGGCGTCAAATACAAAAAATACAGTCTTAAAATTAAGTTGGAATACACTAAGTCGGCTCTTCTCCTTGTCATCGATAGGCCACGCTTTCCGATGTCCCCGTCCGCGGCCAATATTTTGTGGTTTCTAACGCGCGGAGACGCGGTAGCAGCGCCGCAACGTCATTTTATCATCGTTAGTCTTTAGGTCTTCCAAATCTTGCTTCGTCTTTAATTGATTCACTTCTTTCAAAACGATGATCAGTTCGAAAAATAGATGATTTTTAAATTGGAGGACGATCAATGTATATATCGTTAAATAAATTGGTTATTTCTTGATAAGAGCTACTATCACTAAAATCTCGCGCGATAAGAATAGTAATTTTTTCTTTTCCAGTTAAATGTATTGTCCTAAATGGAAAAATATATACTAAACAGAATGAATAATGAATAATGTTATTATAGGATAGATTATGTCCAAAGTTGAATATTTATGATTTACCACATTTGCTGCAGCTGCACCAGCTCTGTGTGCATAGAGTGCGTGAGCCCAAACGCTCTGTGAACGTGAGTGATAGGCCCAAATCATTAGATGCGAGTTTATGTCCGTGATGATAGGAGCGTGCACACACACACACACACACACACACACACACACACACAAGAAATGTAAATTCAATCGTGCTACCTCCACGCGGTACATCTTGGGTAATGTTAATGCCGGAAGTATTGCAACTTTCAAACCCCATAACTGGGAAAGTTCTTATGGAAAAAAGGTATGTCATAAGTATTCGGAAACCACTAATAAAAGTCTCAACGTCAGCTATAAGAATACGTAACAAAAAGTAGAAGGTTCCATTTAAGATGGAAGATTGAAGAAGATTGAAGAAGATTGTCATGTTGACCTAACGCTTTTCAAGGTCATTCTAAAGTCAAACAATTATCAATGTCTGATAGCTTTTCTTAAACCCTACAAGTTTTGTTGCAAACATTTTTTTAAGTTATTATTTTTTGAAATAATTAGCCGTTCCGGAACTTTTGTCGGAACCTGTATGTACTATATACATCATTGTATCGATTGTTTATTAATGATCTTTATATTTGTAATAAGTATTTAAATTTAGTAAATATATCAGTAAATAAATTACTCTCATATGTACTATGTATAAAAACAATTTGCAAATATACCAAAAATAGTGAAATAATTATTATATATACGAGGTCTGTTCAAAAAGTATCGCGAATTTTGTGTTTTTTCAAAGATTATTTATTTATTCATGAATATCTATTTTGTCTCCTTCAAAGTAATCCCCATCAGATATTATACACTTGTGCCAACGTTTTTTCCAATCCTCGAAGCACTTCAAAAAATCATTTTTTGTGATCTTGTTCAGCTCCTCCTTCGATGCCGTCTTTATCTCCTCAATCGTAGCGTAGCGTCGTCCTTTCATGTGCCTCTTCAATTTCGGGAACAAGAAAAAGTCACAGGGGCCAGGTCTGGGGAATACGGTGGCTGCGTCATCATTAGTGTGTTGTTTTTGGCCAAAAATTCGCGCACAAGCAACGATATGTGAGCAGGGGCGTTATCATGATGCAAAAGCCAATTTTTGTTCTTCCACAAATCCGGGTGTTTCTAGCGGATTGCTTCGCGCAAATTGCGCATAAATTGCAGGTAATATTCTTTATTGACCGTTCTACTTTGTGGCAAGAACTCATGATGCACCACGCCCCTGCAATCGAAGAAAACTGTAAGCAAAACCTTCACATTCGCCCGAACTTGGCGCGCTTTTTTCAGTCTTGGCTTGTACGGCAGCTTCTATTGAAATGATTGAGCTTTAGTTTCCACGTCATAACCATATACCCATGATTCGTCAGCAGTTATGACCCTCTGGAACAAATTTTGGTCGTCGCGGACAGAGTCCAACAGCTCCCCAGCAATGTTATCTGCTGTTTTTGGTCGAAATTGAGCAATTTTGGTACGAATTTCGCGGCAACCCGTCTCATGCCCAAATCATTAGTAAAAATCGAATGGCGCGAGCCAATCGATATGTTTAGGTCCTCAGCAACTTCTCTAACGGTGATTCGACAATTGGCCAATACTATTTTCTTCACTTCATCAATGTTTTCGTCTGTTGTTGACGTGTTCGGGCGTCCGGCACGCTCTTCGTCGTTCACATCTTCTCAGCCTTCTGAGAAAATTTTGTACCACCGATAAACGTTGCTTCGGTCCAAGGTAGCTTCACCATATGCCACAGTCAACATTCGAAATGCGTCCGCGCACTTAATTTTGTTAGATTCTTTGATGCATTTTTTGGAATAGGCAAAAATCGAAGACGAGCCAAAACACGTCCAAGCAAAACATCTGTCAAAGATAAACTGAATATTCAAAATGGGCCGAACTTGTCGACATAAGTGAGGGACATGAGTACCAACATAACGCCACAAAAAAATCGAATATACGTAACCCGCGGAAATTCAAAATTCGCGATACTTTTTGAACAGACCTCGTATTATATTATAAATAGCACTAATAAACTATAAATACAAAATAAGTTACACCTATTTCCTGATTATCTCTCTCTCTCGTCTATCAACCCGTCATAGAGGGTAATTGTACTCTGCCTTCTCACATTTTTATTAGTAAACCTGTTATACAATTAAACAGCATTTGAAATGTTTTACGAAATTGAAAATGTTTATGCGAAACTCCGTAATAGTTAATCGTACAATTGAACAAGTGAGATACAGAATCTTTTTCTTGAAATGATTGCGTACAAATAAATATTGCTGCGTTGATATAATCAGAACACTTACATAAATGTTACTATTTCAGAGTTAGGGGGCCCTGATACCAGAAAACTATTCTATACAGCACACTTTATCCGAGAAACGTCGAGTGGACGTCCTTATGTCGTTGGAACATCGTCAGAATGTCTTTAGGATATTTGTGTTGTGTGAGTATGTTTATAGTAGCTCTGGAAAATCGTTTTATAATGCAAGACAGAAATGTACTAACTCTTCTTAATCTTCCTTATTATTAACCTCTCCCTCTCTTCTCCGTAGTGTCTCTTTTCTTTCCTTTCCCTCTTCTGTCTTCCGTTTTTCCTCTATCCTGTTTTCTTATGTCCTCGTCATTCCTTGACTTTTCTCCCCTCTCTTCTGCTGTGCTTTTCCGTCTTTTGTCGTCTCATTTTGATTTTTCTTTTCATATCTACATCATAAAATCATACAATAAATTAAATCTGAAAATACATTACGCGCACGCGAATGTGTGTGTGTGTGTGTGTTGCACGCATGCGTTGACAAAATAAAGTAAACAATAATAGGGGCCATTGTTTAAGATTCTACCTTTAAAATGTTATTTCTCCTCGTAGATTACAGATAAAAATATGAAATCAAGTTTATATTGAGTCCTGAACATTCCTTCTAACTCGCTGTAATGTATATTTGTTGAACAACCGCAACTTCTAAATAATAAAAAAAAACTGAAGCGAGAACACACGACAGTAATCATATAAACGTTCCATCCTGCAGGTACAACAAAATATAAAGAGCATATAAAATTTTAAAATGTAGAATCACATCAGTGATTCTCAATTTTCCATTCATTTCAATTATTCTTTTCAATTACTCACATTATTTTGTCCGTCCTCTGCGTATATTATTACATAAAAGTGACATAAAAAGTTACATAAAAAGTGATTAAAAAAGTAAAGTCTATTAATAAATATAAATCTTGAAATGGTAATAATACAAATTTATAATAATTTAGTGTAAAAAATATCGTGATAAAAAATATCGTGATAAAAATTGTGTTAAATAACATATTTTGTTTAAATTTATAACTTTAATTTCAAGTGAATCTCAAACACAAAAATTTTACATAATTTTATACGTGCACGTCATTTAGACCTTAACTTTAGCCAAAGATTATATTTTTCCTGTTTTGCCAACCAGAGATATTTCTATCTACGATACATGATTTTTAGTAAAAGACTATTTTCAAATATCGTAAGGAAAAATACGAGTTTAAATTGAGAGTCTATTTTTTATTGCTATTAAATATTAGTACATATGTATCTTCCGAAAGAAATGTTAACCTGATATTTCTTTTTAAGTTGACATAAAGTTATCTTGAAAAATAATCATACTAATATTTGTAAAATTTTAGCTACTTTTTTCACCATTAAAAGGTGAAATTAAATATTCAAAACATTAGACCAAAAATATAGCCTGAACTTTACTGAAAATAATAGTTTTTCTTTAAAGATTGTTTCACTTCCTATTTCTGAGACATTTTGTGTTTCATTAAATCGATAATTGCTGTCCGTTACGTTTTCGGATGATCACTGTTTGTAAAAATAAGTGAATTAAAGTAAAATATATAATTTTTGTATTTATTATTACCATATAGAGGTAACATAAAAAATAAAATTATTAAAAAATGATCGAGCAATCTATATTGTATTATTTGAGATGGATAGACTCCGAAATCCATTCGGTATTCTTAAACAGACAATGCTTAACTTAGTGTTCAGCAATATTGCTTAAAATCTTACGACGGTCGGCCTCCGAAACCTTATAGCCGATCATGTAATTTTAATTATTGGCTTGGTAATGGTCGGCGCGGAGCCCGGGGCAGTTCGCCAGATTGCCGGTTCAGTAATAAATAAGCAGGCAAAGTTCGTTGATTCTCTTAAATGTAAGACTTATATTTTAAGATAATAGATGTAAATAGTAAAACAAACGAAACGAACAGAATAACAATCATACGTGGTAAAACAACTGAGTTGGGCGCTGTTGGGCTATTTACAATTTTATACTCGAGATTGGTATTATAATGAGATAATTACACTCGGTTTGCCGCAGTGACAATATTAAGCGGCTTTCGGGACAAATCGAAGGTTTTTACGGTATCAGTTGTGTAATGGAATTATATACGAATCCGTATAGTATTTCAACGAGCGGTTATTACGAGCGATTTATCTTCAGTTTTACTCACGCACGCGATGTTGGGTTTTTCGGCATATGTTTACATCACAAATCTATCGAGGCGCGGCGTCACACCGTATTGCGAAAGTCGCTAAAATAGCCAAAATAGGAAAATTTAGCGTTTTGATAATTTTCATATTACTCGCTTGTTTTATGTGATCAGGTAGGATAAATGACTGATATTCTTTTTAGGTAAATATTATCTATATTTTACGTAATACGTATATGTTAATGTGTTAATATAATTTATATTTTTCTGTAGCTCCTGTAGAGCTGCCGTCGCAGGCGTCGTCGTGCGGATGCGTCCAGAACTGGGTGCTCTCTCGTCTTGTTCTCCTTGTCCTGCTGATTCCGTTCTACCTCGCCCCGTGGAATCTATGTCCCTTTAACCCTTTGCACTCGAGGCCTTTTTCGCTCGCGCGAACCAGCAACTCGAGACGATTTCGGCTAAATTAGGGAAGCATTTTAAAGGTACTTTAAAATCATTTATACTCAAACAAACGTATACAAATAATAAAATTTCACCAATTCATTAATTTTTATATTGAATACAACAAAATTTCGTAAATATTACACTCTGTAATTAGTTTTCGTGTGATATTTCGTAAAACAATGCTCAAGATGCATTCTAGGTTTATCTGGACACTTATCACAATAATATGTTACTTCCCGTCTACCGCCAAGCGTGTTACGATCAGAGCAAACCTTTCAGTCCCTTTTTGGCCTTTTTAATACTATGTGAAGCTTCCCATTTAGTTGGGTTTCATCGTATGCGACGTCGAAACTTGTTGTTGCTGGCGATATGATCCTCTCAATTGCTCGACACGTGTAGTCCACGAAAGTACTTCAGATAGAAACATCTTATCGCATATCGCAAATAAACAGATCGAGTTACAAAACACCGTAGCATCTTAGCAGCGCATTTCGACTAGACGCATCAAACTTTCCGGACGCCGTAGCAGCGCCGCTCGAGTGCAAAGGGTTAATCGTGGCCGAGGGGCTATTCGGCGTTCTGGTGCGAGGCTGTAGTGGTTCGGGGAAGTTGGGGGGGACCGAAGAGTTCCAGGAGGCCTTCCTCCCTTCCGCTTCCCTAGTTTGCTTTCTTAGTGCTTTTCATCACTAGCAGAAACGTACCTTACGGTACAGTTATCTTCGGCGCTTTGTAGCGCCATCAGATGCGTACTTTACGGTACGGTTATCTTTGGCGCTTTGCAGCGCCAGCAGGGGTGTACTTTATGGTACGGTTGTCTTTAGCGTTTTGTAGCGCTAGCGCTTATCCAGCGCGTACGCTTTCAAGCGTGAGAGCGGGTTATTTCTTTATCGTTATTCACGATGCCAAAGAGAGGCTGTCACTCGAGAGAGCGACTTTTTTTCTTGGTTTGACCCCTTGAGGTGAGGGCCTTATATTGGCTTTTGAAAGCATTTTTAGCTAGGAGCAAAGGTGTGCTCTCGCCACGTAGCAACGCGGCAGCGAAGTTCCGACTGGCGTGCGGTTCGACTGTCGCCAGTGCGCGGTTTGCGTCGCGCGCCGCCTCGCAAATTGCTCGTTGTGCGTGCTGGTCACCACAAAAATATAAAAATCTTAATTTTTGGTTCTTTTTTTCAATATGTCAATATAAATCTAAAAGTTTCAAATGAATCAGTAAAATTTTAATAAGTTTTTCATGTAATTTTACTTTAAAAAATTTTCCGTCATTAAAACAATTTTCCTTTTCTAGTATTTCATCCGTCTAGTTTTATTTTTAAAAACAATTATATTAGAAAGTTTTATGCGCATAATATGTAGGTTAAATAATACACAGGACTCATGATTCAAATACAGATAACTACCTATATCATAATATACAAAATATACATCATTTAACATCACGTAAGACTTTTGTCAAAATAGAGATAGGGCATTTATTAAACCTCAAACAAAACTAGAAAAACGAAATCCAGCGATAACAAAGATATGATAAATTTTATAAGCAAATTTTAATTCGGTGTACTTATCGCCAGACACACTCTTTTACTCTAGTTAAGTTTGCAGTATTGGTTACAAATACAAGGGTGGATCAAATATAAACGAGCCTTTTTAAATTGAGCGCCCGTCGGCGGCGTGAGGGGTCTGCAACGTTTTATACAGCGGAGGGGGGTCATGTAGAAGGCAGTAATAACGTTAGCGCGCCACGTGCTTTTTACTCTCAGCAGCAACCTTATGCCCCGAGAACGTCCCTAAACGGAAGAATTTTGTCGTAAATACGCGGAGTTGGTTGTACGGATCGCTCGCGACCTGGGCCGACGACTCCGCGAGAGGGAGGAAAAGGGCCCCCGCGGACCGCTAAGCATCGCGGCTCGCCTCGCGGAGCTGAAGCGTCGAGTTGAGACGCTCCAGGGGGAGAACCGTGCCCTGCNACCGCTAAGCATCGCGGCTCGCCTCGCGGAGCTGAAGCGTCGAGTTGAGACGCTCCAGGGGGAGAACCGTGCCCTGCGGGCAACTCTGGAAGCCGGTTCGCCCGAGATTGAGTACGAGGGGCAAGAGGTTCGACTCACGTTGGCCCTCGTTAGTAGGGTTGGCTCCCTCAGTACGAGGAACCTCGCGCTGCAGGGGGCTCTTGAGGCGGAGATGACGGAGAGAGCCAAGGCATTCTCCAAACCCCCGTTGCGGTCCACCGCGACCACGACATCGCCCGTCCAAAAGGCGACCGTGGTGAACTCCCCTGTGAAGGGGCGAAGGTGGGGCACCCCGCGACTAGCCGGTATCCACGACTCGCGCGGCGAGGATCAATGACAGCCGAGGCGTCTGTCCAGACGCCTCGGTCGATAAAAGGAAACGGCGGCGACAAGCGACAGGCCACCCGGCCATCTTGGTCCGACGCGTCGGTCGAGACGCCAAGGGCCATGGAAGGTCGTGCGGAAAGGGGGAAAGGCGCTATTGCCCCACCTCCTCCCGCGGACTCTCAGAAGGGAGATGTTGGTTCTCAGCACCTCCCACGTGCCAAC
>NW_014556730.1:0-5139 GCF_001313825.1 Dinoponera quadriceps
TTTGAAAAAACACAAAATTCGCGATACTTTTTGAACAGACCTCGTACGGACTCCCCGACTTACAAGGAGAGAGTCGATAAGCCGTATCTTAGATTTGCCTACTTTCTATATATGTGTAGTAATTCTTTCTCTCTAATGAAGCTTCACATCACTGTTGTCGGCGAGCATTGGTTTACGAGAAATTGTAGTTGAAATTTTCCATGCTTTTGGAGTACCACTTCAGAAGGAACTAAATGCAAGTAAGTAATGTAGTTCAGCAAATAGGGAACGCGGCGAAAGCGTTCAACGGTCATACGTTCGATTCCTGCTTGTTCCAACTATTTTTCATTTTTTTGAAGTATGCAATAAAATTAATTATTAGCATTTTGGCGACGGATGTGCTCATAAATGCGTTATTTAAGTTCTTTACTTGGGTGCAAATAACGCGAATATGCGTACTCGATATCTTCATACTTCAGTCTCATTATAAATTTATAAGACGTTATTAGTGGTTCAATTTATCGTCAGAAATAAACCATCAACCACCCGAACGCTACGTTTCGATCCACCTGGAAGACCGGAAAATTTTTCTAATTTTACCCGAACGAAGCGATAGACGCAAAATCGCCTCGTACCCACATCAAGCGCGGCGCGCAAGGCCCCGTCGCCAATATGTTAATATATGAATTAGCCGATTATATAACATCCCAGCATTACAATCGTTCGCATTTTTTAGATGAAACGGTAGAAAAGTGTTTGTAAACTGTAAAACACACTTTATTAATATAAAAAGCATTACAGTTCCATAACAGTTTGCAGGTACGTTATGTATCATTTTCTGAATGTTCTACAATAGGTTTACAAATCGTTAGATGATAAACGTCATTAAAACATGTAAAACAAAGAGGCTCATTGCACTAAGCGTATTTTATGAACGCAACATCTTTACAACTGCAAGGATATTTGAGCATTGTTAACAAGAAGACTATTTCATTTATATCTAAAAATGATGGTTATTGGTTATTAATTTCGAAGCAAACCATACATATTTGATCATTGGAATGAACACTCGTGCGCTTCATTGGTGCAGAAAAAGTGAATGGATTTTAATTGCATGATTTAATAATATTAACATTTTGACATCTGTTATACAATATCCTTATCTGTCGCCGACGCTTTTCGCAAGGTTATTCATATAACATAGTAACATATCATAGTAATTACAATATGTGGATTTTGGGGATTATATGATATACATATAGTGATATTATACTAAATATGGAGTATAAATTTACAGAAAATTCCATCGTACTTGCACGCGACACTAATATGGTACCACCGGACGTGAAAGTGTTAATCATTAATTTTTATATTAATATATTAATTTATATATTAATAACTAATTTATTATATTTCAAGAAATATGAAAAAAATGTGGAACAAGTTCGAATTGAACGCATGACGTCGAGCGCTCTAACCGCGCTCCTTATTTGCTGAACCATGCTTGCTACTTGAAGTTTGCTTCTATTGAAGCGGTATTCCAGGAACACGGAAAATTTCAACTACTATTTATCGTAAATTAGTTCTCACTGGTAACAGTTATGTGAGGCTTTATTAAAGGAAGGGATTACTACAACATACGAGGGCAGTCCGATAAGTACTTAGCCTACGAAAGAAAAACGAAAATGTTGGAAAAATGACGATTTATTTCTCAACGTAGTCTCCTTTTAGATCGATACACTTGACCCTGCGATGCTCCAACTTTTTAACCCATCTGAAAAATACGTTTTCTCGAAGTCTGCAAAGTAGGCCTCAAATTTAACGACTCGACTCAAATTTCTGCCCGGCGAGTGACTTTTTCAGGTTTGGAAACAAAAAAAAGTCGCACGGGGCCAAATCTGGAGAATACGGTGAATGGGGCAGCAGTTCGTAGTCCAATTCGACCAATTTGGCCGAATGAGGAGGTCATCGACGTCACGGAGGCCTACTTTGCAGACTTTGAGAAAACGTATTTTTCAGATGGGTTAAAGAAGTTGGAGCATCGCTGGGTCAAGTGTATCGAGCTAAAAGGAGACTATGTTGAGAAATAAATCGCCACTTTTCCAAAATTTTCGTTTTTCTTTTGTAGGCTAAGTACTTATCGGACCGCCCTCGTATATAGAAATTAGCCTATCTAAGATAGGCTTATAAAATCTAAGATAGCGCTTATTGATTCTCCTCTTGACAGAATAAACATACTCTTCCTTTTATGTTCCAATCGACAGCTTTTTGTTCTGAGTTGTTCTAGGCATAGAAAATATAGTTATGTAGTATAAATAACATATCCTTCAAGGTTCTCACAAAATTCGGGAAAATCTATTTCTAACCGTCACCGTCAAGACTAAACGTACCTTTCTTTTTATGGTCCAATCGGCAGCTTTTTGTTCTGAATTGTTCTAGGCCTAACAGGGAAAACAGTTTTAAAGTATAAATCCCGTATTATCCACGTTTCTCACAAAATTCTGAAGAATGCTGGCGTCTTCAAACCCACGAATTAATTGTTTATATCTCGTCAATGAATAGAGGTTTACATTTTCTGCAAAATGCGTGCACTTGCAGTAATTGAAATTATATTACAAGGGCGGTCTGATAAATAGTAGGATTTACACATGGTGGCGCCACTGCAGCGAAACCGGTTTTACCATCATATAGCCCCATCTTTCAAACAATGTCAAAATTTCAGCCTTATCCGTCCATTAGTTTTTTGTTGGCAACCGATTAAAGTGAATGCCTCAGCCACTGTCGGAAAAAGAGCAATATCGTTCGGTGATTCGTTTTCTTGATTTGGATGGAAAAACGTGTGAAGAAGTCCATGAAAAATTTGAAGCCGTTTACGGAGGTGTTGCTCCTTCGAGAAGCACTGTTTTTAGATGGTACGTCGAGTTTCGTCGTGACATCGCACATCCGTCTTTGGTGATGACCGTCCCGGGCGACCAAAAGAAGTACTACCGATGATTTTGTCGAAAAAGTGCATGATATTATATTGACCGACCGTCGGATGAAGATGCGTGAGATAGCAGACATGGTAAAGATCTCGAAAGATCGCAGAGGACATATCATACATTATATATTGAACATGAGAAAGTTATCGAGGCGATGGGTGCCGCGGTTGCTCACCATGGACTAAAAACAAAATTGGGTAATCATTTCGAAGATGTGTTTGGAGCTGTTTCAGCGCAATCAGGCAGAGTTTCTGCGTCGTTTTGTGATTGTAGATGAAACGTGGGTGCATCACTATACATCAGATACCAAGCAGCAGTCTAAACTGTGGACTTTACCTGGCGAAAGAGCTCCGCAGAAGGCCGAAACGGCCCCATTGGCCAGAAAAGACATGGCTACGGTATTCTGGGATTCTCGCGGTGTAATCCTCATCGATTATTTGGACAAGGGAAGATCTATCAAGGGGCAATACTACAGTGATTGGTTGGAACGATTCGACGTCGAACTGAAAAAGAAACGGCCTCATCTTGCAAAGAAGAAAATCCTGTTCTATCACAACAATGCACAATCATCCGCAATCGATACAGCTAAACTGATCAAATTGAGATATGAACTACTTACCCATCCGCCGTTTTCTCCAGATTTAGCCCCCAGCAATTTTCTTCTGTTTTCCCTATATAAAAAAATAGCTCGCAAGGAAGAAATTCACGTCTAATTTGGAAGTCATCACTGAGGTAGCATATTTTGCAGAATTTGAACAATCATACTTTTTAGAGGGCATTAAAAAGTTACAGTACCGTTGGAAGAATTGTATAGAAGTGTAAGGGGACTATGTTGAAAAATAACTCGAAATTTTTCCAAAATATTGCGTTTTCATTTCAAATTCTACTACTTATCTGACCGCCCTCGTACTTTATTATTGTCATAATTACGGCGCGCTTTGTTAAAGCGGAAATTTATATAATCTGAGCGAATTAATTCGAAGATACGTTATGTCATGACTCGATCGGTTGATGTTTTCGTAATCGGAAAATTACTTGTATCGAGAACAAACTTTAATCAAAGACTTTTTTCAGTCTTAAGATATACAAAAACTACAAAATTACCAATATTTACTTTTTCTCGTTTTATACAAAAATTTTGAATAATGTACACGTTATTTATAAGATGTTACAGCATTAATTAAATAAATAAAAAAAGGTATCCCATAAGATGTTTCGTCCATAGATATATATGTATATATTCTTTCGAGATATATTTTATATAGCTTGAGGATAATATCCCAAAATGTATTTTCTGTTTTGAATTAGAAATAATATTAAAATTAGTTATTATAAATCACTTAAAAAGTATTTATTTTAAGCAGATAGCATTTAATAAATTCACTATATAATTGGAAAATATAGTCAAAGTATAGTTTAAAGACATATGTTATTTGGATGTCAACTATAGTTTGAGAACACGTATTATTTGAAATTTAACATACTAAAAACATATGTTATTTTGATAATCAATATATAGTTTGCGGATATATGTTATTTGATTTTCAATGTATAGTTGGAAAACACGTGCTATTTGAAATTCAACACATTGAGGACACATGTTAATTTAATACTCAACATATAGGCACACATGGTTTGTGGTGGCGCCACTGTACAGTCTAAATCATATAAATTTGAGATCCCGAAATATACGTTGGAACAAAGTACTAAAATGTCCTAAAGGTATGCGGTGAGTTAATTATTTATTGGAGTTGAATTATTTATATATATGTAAAGGGAATTTATTGAAATCAATTTTTTTAAGGCTAGCATACTTTGAGGATATTTTGATATACTGCGGTCAGGGCTCAAATAAATAAATATTGGGTGAGTGCAAAAGTGCATGCGGAGTTTGTGAGTAAAAGTCAGACAGTGATTAGGCAAACAACGTTCTTTATTCAATCAATGATATATTCTCCATCGTTGTCTATAATCTTTTTCCAACTTTCTGGCAGCATACGGATGCCCCGATCATAAAAACTGCGCGGTTTAGATTCGAAGAACGAAGACACGACGTTTTTTAAGGCATCCAAAGAGTCAATTTTTTTTCCATTTAAATGATTTTGCAATGACCGGAACAAGTGATAATCAGAAGGTGCGATATCAGGAGAATACGGTGGATGAGTTAGGACATCCCATT
>NW_014556730.1:6027-33919 GCF_001313825.1 Dinoponera quadriceps
TCTAACGGTGATTCGACGATTGGCCAATACTATTTTCTTCACTTCATCAATGTTTTCGTCTGTTGTTGACGTGCTCGGGCGTCCGGCACGCTCTTCGTCGTTCACATCTTCTCGGCCCTCTGAGAACATTTTGTACCACCGATAAACGTTACTTCGGTCCAAGGTAGCTTCACCATATGCCACAGTCAACATTCGGAATGCGTCCGCGCACTTCATTTTGTTTTTCACATAAAATTTTATGCAGATTCTTTGATCCATTTTTTGGAATAGGCAAAAATCGAAGACAAGCCAAAACACATCCAAGCAAAACAGCTGTCAAAGATAAACTGAATATTCAAAATGGCCGAATTTGTAGGCATAAGTGAAGGACATGAGTACCAACATAACGCCACAAAAAAATCGAAAATCAAATATAAGTAACCCGCGGAAATTCAAAATTCGCGATACTTTTTGAACAGACCTCGTACATATATATATTCAGACCACCCGTACACATAATTTAAAAATTAAGGATCTGGTTATTTTGACAAATATTTCAGACAAAAGTTGTTGGGGATCAAGTAATACATTACATGGGCATATATAATTGAGGTGGCGTCGTGAAGGTCCGGTCAAGATCGACTTGAATTTTTTTAGTAGGTATCCATATCTTTCATTGCATATTTTTGTAGTTGACATCAAGGCGTTTTTGAAACACTACTTACAAACTGTTTTTAGTTGAAATCTTCCTGAGTTATGAGACTTCAAAATATCAATACCGTCGACGTTAACATTACCCAAAATGTACCACGTGGAGGAATCATGGTCGGATTTACACATTCGGGGTGCTTGATTAAAATAAATCCTCTTACTTCTTACGTGTGTACAAGGGTTGCTATTTATATTTCTGGCTTAATAATGAAAAAACAAATATTTATAATCGAAATTGGTTTTATTGTTTTTCAAAATATTCTCCATAATGATCAATACACTTTTGCATGCGTTTGAACTAATTTTCGAAGCACTTTTTCCACTCCGATTGAGGTAACTGCAAAACATGCGTTTTGAATGCTTCAACCGCTTCTTCGGGTGTCGAAAATCGTTGACCACGTAATTTATTTTTGATTTGCGGGAACAAAAAAGTCATTGGGTGCCAAATCAGGGCTGTACGGCGGATGACCCATCAACTCGATGTTTTGGTCGGTCAAAAATTCCTTTGTTTGACCCGATCAAAATTCCTTTGTTTGACCCGATATGTGAGAGTTCGCGTTGTCATGATGAAAAATTATTCTCCTCTTCTTCTGCTCTTCTCGAATTTCTCCGATGACTTCTGGTAAACAAATAGTCGTGTACCATTTAGAATTGACCGTCCTACGGTGCTCTAACGCCACTGTCGCCACGTGATCGGTAATGCCGAAGAAACAGGCAACCATTTGCTTCGATGTGCTTCTTCCGCGAACAACTTTTGTTGGATTTGACTCGTCTTGGAAGACCCATACAGTCGATTGCTGTTTTGTTTCGAGCTCATATACATAGATCCATGGTTCTTCACCTGGGTATATGTTATACACAGCCTTTGATTCACCTTGAACGTATTTTTTCAACATTTCCTTGTGCCAATCACGAGTCTTCTTTTGAGCGTTTGTTAGATTATGCGGGATCCAACGCGAACAAATTTTTTTTAAGGACAAATGTTCATGCAATATCTTATTGATGCTTGTCATACTAATGCCCAAAGATGCCTCAATCTCACGGTATGTCACATGACGATCTTGCTTTATCAGTTCACGCACAGCATCGATATTTTCTGGCACAACAACCGATTTTGGACGACCTTCACGGAATTCGTCCTGGAGCGAACGTCGGCCACGATTGAATTCGTTATACCAATTTTTTACAGTGCTGTAAGATGGTGCTTTCTCGTTATATAAAGAATTAAGTTCATCGATGCATTCTTGTCTTGATAATCCACGTCGAAAGTTATAAAAAATAATCGCACGAAAATGTTCACGAGTTAATTCCATTTTTTGTCCCACATGAATTTTTCAATTCACTTTAAACAACACAAGCCACGCTCAAATGACAATGTGTTCTTATGTTCTTATGTTCAACAATGTCAAGTTTCCAGTGACAACGTCAGATGGCGCCTGGCAACACTTACTGCTACCAAGGCCAGAAATATAAATAGCTACCTACGTATGAGCACAGTTAGAGATAAGGACCCGAGGTTCGTTAGTCCCCCGGTATTTTAGACTCCAAACCCTCTCTGCTGTGTGTGTATTTTCAAGTGAGGTAGTATTCAAACTGAACACCATTCTCTACGATGTAAACATCTACTCTGGTTTGGAAATAATTGTTTGCTCGAAAAATTTCATCACTACTTAAAGATTGAATTGTTTCTCTTATCCTACGAATTATATCTTCCCTTGTAGTTAAGCGTTCACGATGCACTATCCTTTACTCTTCCCTATAAATAGTAATCCAAGATAGTGATATCCTATGATCGGGGTAGAAAATTAATCTTATCAAATTTGCCTATCCATATATTAGGAAACATAATATTTAATACTGCACGGACACCTTTCGATATATGCGACGGGCATTCATCTTGTTTGAACCACATGTCCTGACGCAGTCACAAAGGAAAATTGTCTAATAATTTAGAAAGATCTGTTTTTGTCAAAGTTGAATACCTTTTAGATTATTAAGGTTTAGATTTTCTTCAAGGAAAATAGGACTGTCAATATGACTTTCAATAATTCCGCACCAAACATTTATCTTCCAAATATGTCGATGATCCATTTCTCACAACCAGTAAGGATTAACTTGCGACCAATAACGAGTTCCACTTATTGACATTTCCATCACATTTGAACGTAAATTTATCGGAAAATAAAATTTTGTTGGGAAACGTAAGTATTTGTTATTTTATCCAGTTTCAAAATGCAAGTCTACTTTGACAATTATAATTACTTACAACTTGGTGAAAAGACATTTGATAAGAGTGAAACTTGTTTTGATTTAAAACGCACCATATACCGACATGATTAATTTCAGAATCTATTTTTTGGTGACTCAAATCACGAAGGTTTAATACTGTTGATGAAAGAATTTCTGCTTCTCTTTCATTCCTAATTAAACGGCAAATCTGTCAACTTTTGTTATGTTGAGATTGAACGATACCTTTGGTTCTGATTTGGTTAGCCAAAACGTTATGTGAGTGAAGTATCCGACCAGGAAAACGTTCTCTTTACAATCTCTCAGCTGCAGCGAATTCACCTCGATACTCATATAAAATTAACAATAAATCATATGCTTCTTCATTTTAATAGGACACGGCTATGGCTATGATACGAATTAACCCGAATTACATTATTTCTAGAAGAGAAATAATAGCTCGAGATCTGATCGCGGATCGGAAAGACGACGATGTAATCGTTAAAGCGAAATACGCCAATGTATTTGCGAGACGAAGGATCGGTAGACTTCGAAGTAGCAATCGCGAGCGGAAATGTGCAGTACTTGAATAAATGTTGACGAAAATGTTCACAAAAATTATTACTTATCGCCACGATCAGTATCCAAATCTATGTGAAAAGTTTCAAATGGTCTGATGAAATACCGATTTATTAAGTTTTTGTTTCATAGACAAACCTAGAACATCTGCTGCAACCTAACTGCTAGGGGTACTTATCACACGCAAACACGTGCGCGCGCGCGCGCGCGCACACACACACACACAACACACACACACATGAAAGAAGCAAGAAGACTTGTTTTAATCAAGTATCTAGAATACAGGTTCTCAAACTTATTTCTACCACCGCTCAAGAGTGAGATTAGATTTGAGATTAAAAAACAATCTAGTGCCCCCCTATTTTTTAACTTACCTTTTTACATTATCATCTGTTGCGTTTCTTAAAAACAGTTATTGCAAATATAATTTTTAAACATGCATTATTATATGGATAGGATAGATAGGGTGTGACCCATATTCTATTTCTGAGATCAAAGAATGTTTCAATGAGAGGAAATAAAACTCATACTTAATCATATTTAGCAGTATTTTTATTAACATTAAAAGAAGGCTTTGAATTTAAAACTTATCTAATGTGAAGGATGAATCTGATGCGTTTTGACGAGTTTGTTAATATCAGGCTCAAATTCACTTGAAATCAGCCTTAAGTCGCCGCGTTCAGTAACTTGCAGCCGATTTCTCTTTTTAGTTAGCAACGTTGCTACAACACTAAATCCACGTTCACACAAATACGACGATGGGAATGCTATCAGAAATCGTTGAACAACCGACCATAACCCAGGGTACAGTTGGGAGATTCGCTTTTGCAGCCAAAATTCTTGGTAGCCATTCTTGAATTTAATTTTTAATTCTTCGTTTGTTGTTAGTTTTATAAGTTGTTCTTCTAACTGGAATGATCCTGCTGTGTTGACATTTGAAAAAGGATCCAACACCCAGTCTGGTATGTCCATATTTAAAATGTCCTGGAATCGTTCCTTAAAATCATCGTGGAGGTTCTTCAAGTGTTGACAGTAAATAAGCAAGTCATCGTTACTGAAGGATACTGCCGATAAATTGGGGAAGTTATTAAATTTATGTCTGCCGATATTCCTTCTGTACAGTAGCAGTTTGGCTACGAAAGCAGGAACGATATTTTTTGTTTTAATTAAGTTTAAGTCGTCGCCTTGAAGCTGGAGATTCACATCATTAAACAATATATACAGGTCTGTCAAGTACGCAATATCATTCTTTAATATGATGAGGTTGCCGCGCAATTCTGTATCTTTATTTTCCAGGAACTCTATCACAGAGTCAAACAGATTGTAAAATCGAGTCAGACAAGTACCTTTTGATAGCTAGCGCACTTCTGTGTGAAGCAGGAAGTAGTTGGAATCTTTATCATAGGCAGTGCAAAGCTGACTAAATAATCTGTCATTTAGTGACCTGCTTCTGATTTTATTAACTACTGTGATAACATATTGCAGTGATGTATGCAAGCGTTCACTCGGATTTCTCGCAACCAAATGCTGGCGATGAATGACGCAATGTACAGCAAGCACGCCTGGAACTTTATTTTTTAAGTACGTTATGAAGCCTTTGTAACGCCCTGTCATAGCCGGAGCGCCATCTGTAGTAGCTGACGTAATATTATTCAAAGGACTTTCCTTTACGTCACAAAACTTTTCCAGTTTATTAAATATGGTTTCTCCCTTTGCGTCTGTTTCTAAATTTCTAGAAAATAATAGTTCTTGACATATTTTCTCATCTTTGATGAACCTCACATATGACAATAACAATGCTTCATTAGTTGGTAAAGTGGACTCATCCAACTGAATTGAAAATTGACAAGTCTTAAGATGATTGCACAATGATTCTTCAATGTTTTTAGCCATCTCATCAATTCGTCTTTACACAGAACTATTGCTTAAGGGAATTTTTCGGATAATATCTGCTGCTGGTTTATGGATCACAGTAATTAATATTTCTTTTACTGCCGGTAAAATTAAATCCTCCCCTATAGTATGTAGTTTGCCGGTTTTAGCAATTAACAATGAGATATTGTACGAAGCACGAAGTCCGTCATCGTCTTGCTTAGAAGCTTCTGAAAAAAGTTTCGAGATAGTTGGCTGAACTGTGTACTTCTTTTTCAGGTCTTGAAAATAGATTACATTTTTGTCTTTCTTATTCGAGTGAACTTTATTTAAATGATTTTGTAGCCTAGATGGCTTCATCGCTTCGTTCGAAAATGTTGCTTGGCAAATAAGGCACATTGGCGATAACGGATTTGTAGGATTTTCTATAAATATGTATTTAATATAGTCCACACTGTACTGTCGTCTCTTCTTCTTTGCTTCCGACATAGTTTAGACGTGAGTAAAATATTCGCTTGAAAACCTGCTACCGATATGATGCGATACGCGCTAAATGCTAATGAAAATAAAATAAACAATCACTGCCTTTATATAAATTTGAAATGTAACACGCAGCGACAGGAACAAGATAAACTTGCAACCACTTGTTTACCTCATGTGAGTAACGGAATTCGTATAGTAGGATTTTTATTCATTGACTTAATTTTATAAAAAACTTAAAACCGCAGTACTTATAAAAAAGCCTATAAATGCCTGCCGCTTCAATACAAGCCCTCATTGTAAAATAAAAGTTCAGAAGTGCCGGCTACTCGCTAAAGATATCGTCGTAAGTTATTTGCACCAACGACTATCCATATCATTTGTTTTATTTATATTTGGAGTAAAATGACATTTGTAAAAAGGCTTACTGAAGCTCATTAGCCTATGGTAAATGGAATCGTTCGAACTAATATTAAGTTAAAAATTAATATGTAAGTTACAGATAATACATCATTACTAGTAATTCGCACCAAAATTTCACGTTATTTTAAAACACCAATTTTGTTTTTAAAACTGATTGGTGCAAATTGCATATTTTAAAAATCTTAAAAGTCGGCAAAATATTATTCCCTTCTTTAGTTCTATAAAAAAGAGGCAGTTTTTTAAAAAGGATTTAAAATTTAAATTAAGTCAGCTAATAAAAATGCTGCTATACTAAGCAAGTTAGAACAAATAAAATAATCATGTCAATTCATGCAGGGTTGTAAAAATCGCGTTGTTTAACAAAAACTTATTAGAACTTGATTGCCACAAACACAGCACGAACTGAAAGTGAATGATCCGATACAGTTTTCTATACAAACTTTGAGGAACCAATGACGGTGATAGAAAAGATATAATTCCATTATTATGTTTTACTTAATATTTCATTCCATTATTATGTTTTACTTAAAGTTTTACTTAATTTTAAAATTAACTAACAAAGTGCAAAATACCCAGTTTTGTTATAAAAAATGTTATAAAAAATGTTGAAGGAAGTAAAACAAACTATTATTATTTAATTTAGCTAGATTCTAGCTAAATTGAATAATAATAATTTATTTTACCTGTTATAGTTATAAGAAACCTTATCATAATAAACAGCGATAAGAAACCTTGTTATAAACCAACCTCTATCTGCTAGAAGCTGTTTCTTATAACAAGGTTTCTTATGGGTAACAAGATTCGACTGTATTTAATTTTAGTTTAAAATACTGAGGACTCTACGGTTTCAGTGATAGGGCGATTTAAAATCGGATTTTTATAGATAGAATTTGTCTGCCGCCGCCCCTCTAGATTGCCTTAAAGCCCCCTAATTTTCTCTGAGCCTTCTACTGCCCCCCTGAAAACTTCCAGCGCCCATAAGGAGGCGTTATTGCCCACTTTGAGAAAGACTGATCTAGAAGATGTATGTCCGACCGTGCGATCTCCACGTGGTTCATCTTGGGTAATGCCAACGCCGACAGTACTGATATTTTGAAGTCGCATAACTCAGGAAGATCTTAACTAAAAAGAGTTTGTAACTAGTGTTTCGAAACCGCCTTGATGTCAGCTACAATAATATGCAATGAAAAATATGGATTCCCACTTAAAAAATTCAAGTCGACCTTGACGGGATCTTCATGACGGCACCCAAGGTCAGTCACATGTGCCCATGTAATGTACTACTTGATCACTAACAACTTTTGTCTAAAACATTTTTTAAAATAATTTTCCATTTCCCTAGTTTTTAAATGGAGTGTGTAGGTAATCAGAAACATCCGCTGTGTATACAGGGTGTCCAAAAAGTCTGGAATAATTGAATAATTTCTCTTGAATAATTTTCCAGGTAAATTATTTTTGAAAAATGTTAAGGTCACTCTTGTAGTAACTATTGACGAGGAATTCAATGGTGACCTTGGATTTGACCTTGACGATGACCTTGAAGGTTATTTCAAAGTCAGCTCAATTTTTTTTAATGGAAACCATCTTTTTTGACGTCGGCAATCGAAAGAGCGGGAAATTTTACGTCCAAAAACATTATAAGGCCATAAATCGTGGTTGACCCTGAAGGTCATTCAAAGATTATTTAATTTTGAGGACTGGATATCTTCGAAGAACGCTTTGTTGAAAACGCATTGATGAAAATAGCTTACTTTAGTTATTTTGTTTAATTGCAATTAGTGGTGACCACAAACTCGACCTTATTGATGTCCTTCAAGGTTATTTCAAGGTCAATTTTTTTTCTAAAAACCTCCTCATTTGTCGTCGGCAATTGAAAGAGCGGAAGTTTTCATACTTTTACTTTTAGCGTTACCCAGGAACAACGGCGAGGACGTAGTAAGGACTGTTTCCTTTGGGGTGCTTGCTTAACGTGAGTCCCCTTGCCTCTCACGATGGGGTGCTTTATTATCATGAGTCCCCTTGCTTCTTACGTGCATTGATAAACATTTGGTCACTGTATTTAACGCAAATGCTCGAATTGTTCTCCGTTTACTTCTTGACAGTAACCTAATCGATGGTAGAAAGCACCAACAGCCTTTTTGATGATTTCAGTAGGAATGAGAGCTGATTCATCAACGATCCTTTGCCGTAATTCATCTAAATTTTGGGGTTTTGTTTTGTATACCCGATCTTTTAGATAACCCCAATAGAAATAAACTAGAGGCGTTAAATCGGGTGACTTAGCTGGCCACTCAATTGTGCCTCTTTGTCCTATCCATCGATTAATAAATACTGTATCTAAGTAAGCGCGAACGTCTCGTGCATAATGAGCTGCTGCGCCGTCCTATTGATACCATGTGTCATTAAAGTTGTCTCCAGCTATTTCTCTTATTGCAGGAACTATTTGATTCCGCAGCATAGCTTCATAGTTTTGGGCATTTAAGTTGCCATTAAAGAAAATGGTCTTATAATTCTATTATTTAGTATTCCAGCCCAGATATTTAATTTTTGTGGATATTGTGATTTGGCTTCTCTTGCCCAATGAGAGTTTTCATCTTCCCAATATCTACAATTATGCCTATTTAAGCTTGAGTCAAGTTGAAATGTAGCTTCATCTGAGAAGACTATATTTGATGGAAAGTTGTGATTTTGAACTATGCGTGCCATCATATTATCTAAGTGTGTCGAACCACTGTAATACCTCAATACTCTACATAACTGATTGCAAAGTTATTCTGTTTATCATTCGAATTTCATGATGAATATTGTCCTTCAGCTTAGCAAGAGTTCGCGGCTTAGTAGCAAACACTTGCTGTTTCAAATATCCCCATAAAATAAAATCTGGGGCCGTCAGATCAGGGGAACGCGACGCCCAACGAAACTCTGCATTTCTGGAAATTATTCTTTCTCTGAAAATTTATCGGGACTTCCAGTTCGTGGAAGATCCTGCACAAAACCTTTCTGTTGAAGACGCCGAATGAGAGCCAATATCACTGGTTTTGACGGAAGTTTTCTTTCGTTAAAGTGTCGCATGTATGTTCTCTTGGTAAGAATAATGGAGCGCTGATGTTTAAAGTAAAAAATTCAATAAGTTTTACACGTTTTTCTATCATCAATTTACTCATAATTTATTTTCGATTTCTGTATTTTAAAAATCTGAAACAAAAAAAATATAATAGCAAAAAAGTTATTTAATTTTTTAATGGTAAAGTGACTTATGGACCACCCTGTATATATTGGGAGTGTGAATAAGTTCTCGCCGTTTCACCATCAGATGGCGGTATTAAAATTTTCTGTGTATAATTCAAGATGATGACGCATCTATATTGAAGTTCTATAACCTATGTTTAAAATCAGTGCGTGTCTTTCCATTAACCTATAAAGAACATTTTCTTTTTGTAGCGTAAAACATATCAAATTTCGTGCCAAATAAACCGTTTTTGCGGGGAATTTTACTACACTATTTTATTCAGAAGAAATCTGCAGCTGAAGCACACAGAAATCTTGTAGAAACCTATGGTGATCATGCTCTGTCGGAAAGAACATGCAGAAATTGGTTTAACCGATTTAAAAATGGTAATTTTGATGTTCAAGATAGAGAACGCAGTGGTGCACCAAAAAAGTTTCAAAACGAAGAATTGGAAACATTACTTGCTGAAGATCCATGTCAGACGCAATCCGATGTTGCAAAATCATTAGGAGTTGATCGAACAACAGTTTCGAAACGTCTGACAGCATTAGGAATGATACAAAAGGAAGGATCTTGGGTGCCGTACGAACTGAAGCCGAGAAACGTCGAACGGCATCTTGTCACGTGTGAACAGCTGCTTCAACAACAAAAAAGGTAAGGTTTCATACATCGTATTGTGACTGGTGATGAAAAGTGGATATACTACAGTAATCCCAAGCGTAAAAAATCGTGGGTTAAGCCTGGCGAAGCAGTAGCATCAACGCCAAAGCGGAATATCAACGGTTCAAAGCTCATGCTGTGCATTTGGTGGGATCAGCTGAGGGTAGTGTATTACGAGCTGCTCCAACCCAACCAAACCATCACAGGAGATCTTTATCGACGACAATTGATGCGTTTGAGCCGAGCATTGAAAGAAAAACGGCCGCAATATGAGCAAAGACACGATAAGGTGATTTTGCTGCATGATAACGCTCGGCCGCATGTCGCGTCACCGGTCAAAACATACCTGGAAACGCTGAAATGGGAAGTCCTACCCCACCCGCCGTACTCTCTAGACATTGCGCCTTCTAATTACTAATTATTTCGATCGATGACTAACGGCTTGGCTGAGCAGCACTTCACTTCGCATGAAGAAACGAAAAAATGGATCGATTCGTGGATAGCCGCAAAAGAAGTGTCGTTTTTTCGACGTGGAATTCTAATGCTGCCAGAAAGATGGGAAAAAGTAGTCTCCAGCGATGGGCAATACTTTAATTGACTTGTTTTTTTATTTATTTTTTTTAATAAAGGATTTATTTTCACAAAAAACGGCGAGAACTTATTCACACTCCCAATATACGAGGACAGTCCGATAAGTACTTAGCCTACAAAAGAAAAACGAAAATTTTGGAAAAGTGACGATTTATTTCTCAACATAGTCTCCTTTTAGCTCATACACTTGACCCAGCGATGCTCCAACTTCTTTAACCCATCTGAAAAATACGTTTTCTCGAAGTCTGCAAAGTAAGCCTCCGTGGCGGCGATGACCTCGGCGATGGCCAAATTGGTCGAATTGGACTATGAACTGCTGCCCCATCCACCGTATTCTCCAGATTTGGTCCCGTGCGACTTTTTTCTGTTTCCAAACTTGAAAAAGTCACTCGCCGGACAGAAATTTGAGTCGAATGAGGAGGTTATCGCCGCCACGGGGGCCTACTTTGCAAACTTCGAGAAAACGTATTTTTCAGATAGGTTAAAGAAGTTGGAGCATCGCTGGGTCAAGTGTATCAAGCTAAAAGGAGACTATGTTGAGAAATAAATCGCCACTTTTCCAAAATTTTCGTTTTTCTTTTGTAGGCTAAGTACTTATCGGACTGCCCTCGTATATATATATATATATATATATATATATATAATCTAGGGTACGCCACCAAAATCCGGGAAAAATGAACAATTTGTTTAAACAAAATTCTATTCGTCAAAATGTAAAAATTATAACAAAAATTTTTGTACAACACTTCTTCTTTTTAATGTGCCATACAGATTTTTCTCTGCGTAGGCGTCTTCCGTACTCCACCTATCGTTGGAGTAGGCTAAGACTAGATTTCTCTGTTCCTTGCGGCGTTGCGAAGAGCCTCATATTCATGTAGTCCGGTTCAATGTTGTATGTTCCGCAGTCATGATAGCTTCTTACGACCTACTCCCCTGCTTCCCTCAATCCGACCTTTCAGTATCAACTGCAGGAAGTGTTCTCTTCATAGTATGTGTCCAAAGTAAGCGATCTTCCTGTTTTTTATATGTTTGAACAATACTTTGTCTTTCAGACCCGCTCTTCTGATGATGTTTTCGTTACTGTTTTCGTTACTATTTTCTCCACCCGTAATATCCCTAGCAATTGACGCAGAGTACACATCTCGAAAGCTTCAAATTTGTTTATTGATGTGGCCTTAAGTGTCCATGCTTCCATCCCGAATAGCAAGACAGACCAAATTTCAGACGTAGCATTTCACCATACGGTATCTGGGTTGAAATTAAGCTTATGGTCATTGAAGAATCTGCCAAGTCTCTGGAAGGTTGTCTTGGCTTAGCCTACACTACTCTTTATCTCCACCTCCGGGTCTCATTTGTTGTTTAGAATACATCTTAGATATTTGAATTTATGAACTCTTTCCACCTTTTCATCACCAATAACCAATCGGGCGTTGTGAAAGTTGTTCCTGTTAATAATCATATACTTGGTTTTCCTGCATTCATCCTGAGACCTAATGCGTTGCTTGCGTCGTTAATCATGTTCAGAAGAGATTGGAGATCTCAATCTACGTTGTCAGTCAGAATTGCCATGTCATCTGTACATCTGATGTTGTTTATAGGAACCCCGTTTACTTTTATATACACAATGCTATCTGATATTCGACAAACTCTCTCTCTTTTTCGATCTCTCGCTCTTTCGATGTAAAGATTAAAAAGCATTGGGGACGAGATGCAACCATGTTTTATTTGATTTCAAATTCTTCCGTTTTTTATTTCAAATTCCTCGATTACATTGAAATTTGGAGGCTCACCTCTCTTGTTTGATTCTAATATAAATTGCTAATGGCACGTACATCTTTGTCGCCTAGGCCCAGTTCTTGTAGGTATTTTATCAAGAGATCGTACCGAACGTTATCGAATGCTTTTTCGTAGTCTATGAAGCACATAAACACATCTTTCCTTTGGTCATAACAATTTTAGACGAGGGTGTGTAAGCTAAAAATAGCCTCTCTTGTGCCAAAACCATTCTGGAAACCAAATTGGCTGCACTCACTTACTTTCTCACATTGTTTCTACAGTCTTACGTTTATAATACGGAGGAAGAGCTTAAGAAAGTGGCTCATGAGGCTTTTAAAACGGTAATTTTCTCATGAGTTTGCATTTTGCTTCTTCGGTAACGCAATAAATGTGGAACCTATCCAATCTGTAGGTATTTGTCCAGTATCATATATGTTATTCAATAAGCGGACTATGATATTCAGATTTCAGTCATTGAGTGTCCAGAAAATTTCCGAGAACATTTCGTCTGATCCTGGCTTTTTATTGGTCTTCATGAGTTTTATGGCCTTTACCACTTCACTCTTCAAAATACTTGGTCCTATCGGTGGATCACTTGTTGTATCCGGCGAAAACTGGACGTGTTCTTGTGTCGTCGAAAAGATTTGCTGTGTATGACTTCCAAATATTAAATAGTTCCTTGGGATCCACAATTGGAATGTTTCTGTCATTCTTTATGAACATAACTGATTTGTTGACCCCATTTCCTTGATCTTTTTATGGAGATGAAAGCCATCTCCAGTATGGGCCAGATTTTCAGTTTTGCTGCATTTTTCGGCTATCCAAGCCTCTCTTGCTATTTTTATTTCTTGTCGTATATTCCTTTGCACGTCCTTATAACCCCTTTTGTCTCGGTTCCTGCATTTTCCCCGCTCTTCCATTAATTGCAGTATATTATCTGTCGTCCATTCGTTCTTGGCCGTTGTTTTGGAGTGAGGTAGACTTTTTTGTTGACTTCCTTGAAGGCTTCCCTTACTTAGGATCATGTTTGTTCGACATCGTCCATGTTCTTAATGCTCACAACTCAGGTGTTTATAAATTCTTCATAATTCGATCTAACTGCTTTGTCACTAACAGCCTGATGTTGGGCAGTCTGTTGGTCTTTTTTCCTTTGGCTCTTGCTGGTCTCAGGTTGGTATTTGCACAGACGGGGTAATGGTCTCCCATATCCGCTCCAGGTAGCGTGGTTACTTTGGTAATAACGTTCTTGAATCGTCTGTTAATTGTTATGTAATCAATTTGATTGCGAACAATGTACTGGTCAGAATCTTTAGGTGATTTCCAAATATAGAGACGCCTTGGAGGGAGTTTATACCAGGTGTCTGCTATTATTACATGTTTTTTTTGACAGTATTGTATCAGTCAATCTCTTCAGTTATTTCTCTGCCCAAGGCCCCATGTCTTCCAAAAATGTTTTCTATTTGACCTTCTCCTACTTTGACGTTAAAGTCTCCTATTATTATGCTGATTTCATGCTTTTTGGTTAGCTTCCCAGCTTGATCCAGTTGCTGATAGAACTTTTCCACGTCCTCATCAGGTTTATTACTAGTGGGGGCATATGCTTGTATCACACTGTTTACTGGCTTACTTCGCAGTTGAACAAAAATGACCCTCTCAGAAATCGGAACAAATAAGTTTTCCGAGTCTGTCAGATGTTTGTCCATCAAGACTCCGACACCATGCCTATGTTTTGGATCTCTCTCATTACCACACGAATAGTAGAACATCTTTCCATCATTTCTACATCATTAGTAATATCCTTTTAAAGTAAAATTATTCTATATAGTTTCCTTTTGCTTCAATGACTGTTTTGATCCTCGTTCTGAAGCGCTGGCACGCTCTCTGCAACGCGTCCTTATCCATATTGGCGAATGCCACCTCGATAGCGGTCTAGAGAGATGTCATGTAGGGATGTTTCGACTTGTTGGTCACTCATTCAATGACGTTCCACATGTAGTAGTCCAACAGATTCAAATCTGGACTTTTCGGGGGCCAGAATTCCTTGGACCAAAACATGTCCTCATTATCCGACAACCAGTTTTGAACCAAGTGACTTGTATACGCCGGCGCGCCGTCCTGCTGGAAGACATACGCCCTCCCGGCAGCTACGGTATCTATCCACGGCTTCACTACCCTTGTCAAAGCGCGTAAATAGACCTCTTTTATGATGGCTTCTTTCTTTTGAAAGAAATGTGACGGTATGACGTGACCCTCACTAAAGATGACACCTAAGATGTGAACAGAGATCGGAAACTTCGTCCTAGATATTATGGAAACATCTTCGTTGTCATATACATTATCGATCCATCTCGGGTATCCAAAGAATCGAATAATTTCGATCTGCGAACGCTCACCGCGAATGCCTTCGATTATTGCCGGTTATTTTCGGTTATACTCCGCACTCAATCTTATTTGCTCGTATACTTTGAAGTTATGTACGCTTACTACAAACATCTGACTTGCCCAAATATCAACAACAACCTACCGCTGAAGGCAAATAAGGCGGGAAATTCAAATTTAAATTTGTCCGGAATTTGGTGGCGGACTCTCGAGGTCTGGCTATTAAATAACGAGACTGCGCGCGCAGAAGTCTGTCCTATAGGGGAAGGGGGGGGGGGGCGAATGCAGCGTTGGATAGGTGGAAGTGTCTACTATTCCAGTACGAAACCTCGTTTTTGTCGCTGTAGTAGTATTTTTTCTATAGAGATTAGAAACGAACGTGTTTTTTTCTCGTGCCCATAACAATGTGTGACGAAAAACACGAGCAACGGATCAATGTGAAATTTCTCGTTAAATTAAAAAAAACTCCGACTGAGTGCTATAACTTGTTGAAAAAGGCCTATGGTGAGAATTCTCTATCTCGTGCGCGTGTCCTCCTGCATCCCCAAAAATGAAAAAAGCGAAGATGTCGAAATGAAAATTTAAAGCCATGCTAATCGTTTTTTTTCGACATCAACGGCATCGTGATGACTGAATGGGTTCCAGAGGGTCAAACTGTAAACCAAACTTACTATTTGAAAGTTTTGGCAACACTGCGAGAGCGAGTTCGTAAGAAACGGCCGGAATTGTGGAAAAACAAGTCGTGTATCTTGCACCAGGACAATGCACCTGCCCATAACGCGCTGTCTGTGAAGCGTTATTTAGCCGCTAGAGGCACTCCAGTGCTCGAACACGCGCCGTACTCGCCTGATTTAGCACCCTGTGACTTTTTCCTGTTTCCAAAGATCAAGTCTATCTTAAAAGGAACCCGGTTCGAGTCGATGGAAGAGGTGAAGCGAAAATCGGCGGAGCTCCTAAATACACTTACAAAAGAAGACTTCCAGCATTGCTTTGACCAATGGAAAAAACGAATGGAACGGTGTGTAGCGAGGGGAAAGGAGTACATTGAAGAGGAACATTCGATTGTAGAATAATTTTTAAAATAAAACTCTTTTTTATAAGCAGTATCGTTATTTAATAGCCAGACCTCGTATATATAATACCAATCGTTGGTCTTTTGCTAACCTTAATAGTTTAGTTACGAGCTTTAATGGGTCAATTAAGTTTCACGATACTTTCCATTGTCCTATTTAAAATATTGTTGAACAATATTTATTTAATCGGAATTCATATTTCATAAATTACTATAAACGTTGCGTCAAAAGAAGCAAACACTTAATATAGAATACATATGTCAAAGAAATAGACGATTTTTAATGAAATATTTATATTTTTTTCGTTCCAGAAAAAATTTACTTTAAATCGATTTTAAATTGAAGATAATCAGACTTTTTAATTTTAAAATTAATTTACAACACTTCAATAAAATTTCGTACAACACAGAAGCTCATAGCAACATTGCTACAAATTTCTGTGCTGTGTGGGATTATTAGATGATTTAAGAAATCATTACTTAAGTATAAAACACAAAATAATGTATATAAAATCAATGTTTATTTACTTTATACTAAATATTTTTACCTGAACAAAATGAACAATTACTTGCATCAAAAGATATGGTTTTATAAGAATGAATTCTTTTCATTTAAGAAAATTTTTCTCTCAATGTAATCTAGCTTCTCTAACGATACAAGTTGTGATATTACCTATTAATACCATTTTTAATTTGAGCATGATAACAATGGGCATGTGAATAAAACCAGCAAACTTCATGAAATACTGCCGTTTTAGAAGAAACATGTTTGAAAAAAGTGGATTCGTTGCAGTGAGCCTTTACACAATGTGGATTTTCTATTGTACAATGCCGCTCGTCTTCACCGGATTATATATACTTTTGCCAACGAACGAGACCTATACGGCCAGATTTCTTTATCGTTTAGAACACGTCCTTAATGTGGATAAATACTACAACTCACTTATGATTCATGGTTTCGTCAGCGTATTCTTTATAGTAGCAGTGCCAATAGCGGTCGACAGCATGTTTGTAATATGTATTCAACATGCTTGTGCGCAGTTCGAGATCATATGGTGAGTGATTTTAAAAATCATACATTTTATTGGCATTTTATTTTAAGACAGAAAGTTGCTGGTTACAAAAAGGTTAATCACCTTTCCTTTTAGTTGAAATTCTTTATATCTTATCCCCCTTCAAGTCCCCTTAGTGAATATTATATTATAGACCTCTGACATTTTGAAAATGTTCTTTTTTAATATCTAGTATTTCTGTTCATTAGCTATAACATGAAGTGCATCAAAATATCAGATAGTGTAATACTTAAGCCGAATATTGCGAACGACGAGGCGTATCATACGATAATCGAGTGTATCAAAATATATAATAATACCTATGAGTAAGTGGCGATGCCGCATTTAACTAGGTATATGTTTCATACTGTTTCGCATAAGAAAAAATCTGCAAAAATATTCTCATATCTAAATATACTCGTTTACAAAATGAATGCTTAAATTATTTTTTATAAATAAGTGTATATTCTACTTGACATATTGATAACGTAAAAAATTGTTATAATATTAACAACTTTGGTGTAATTTTATGCTTTTGTCTTATAATTTTGTGTTATTTTACATTATATATTTTATGTTGAGTCGCAATGCAAACTAATTAGTTAGATATGTTTAAATACACTAATATAACTTTTCCTTCGTTTTGCGCCAAGATTTTCCGAGATGCTTTCATCCTCTTTCGCAACCTCCAACCTTTTTTTGTTAGGAAATGTTATCATATGTTTAAGCTTCAGCGCGGCTGAGGTAAGCACCCGATCACTTAAAAAGTCCGAGACAAAATTATTTCCAATTAACGCCTAATTATGTGTGTCGTTCAAGTTGATAATGGTGGAAATCCAGTTAGATGAGTTTGTCAGAATTGTCGCTGCCACTGTGGCTCAATTGATGCACATATATTATTTGAGCAACACCAGTCAACGACTGATCGACTATAGTGCCCGACTTCACGAAGTCATGTACGTACACTCAACGGCATAATAATCTAAAGATCTAGAGATACAATACTAATATAAAACAAATTTATAAAAATTTGTCAAACGAGACTTCTTATTTAAAGTTATTTTCTATGGACAGAAATTATTAAGTTACTAGATACTTATACATCACCGAAATCTTTTACTATTTCAGAATTGTTTCATGTGAAAAAGTGAAACATCTCAGAAACGTTTCAAAATGTTTTTGAGACAGCTGTAAGACTGCTTTGGGATAGCAAAATTTCCGCGATTCTTGCATTTGAAGCCCCTAAAGCTGAAAGATTACCAAAATATGTCTGAAAACTTTCTGAATGTTTGTTGGAAAGTTACTGAAATAATTATTTATATTTATTGTTATGTTTATTTATTTACGAATTATGCATTAATATTGTTTACACATTTAAATATCGTGAAAAATTTCAGTATTATGGAAAATATAAAAAAAATTAACAATATTTGTACAATTAAAGAAAATTAATAATATTCGTTTGTAATAATTAACAAATTGAAAACGTTGTTGAATAAAAGAAGATAGTCTTGACTGCTTGCCGATAACCGTAGAAGTTGTTTCAAGCTTCGTACTTTTTTTTCGCATCTATGTATAAAGTCGATCTCGAACCCAGCCCCAATCCATTTTTAGTACGCGGTCACCGTTACTTAACTTCCACGACCGGAAGACAATAGTGACTCCAACAGCTGTGACGATATATTTATGACTTATGTTTATATAATGCATACTTATATGGTTTCATGTATATATTTTTTATATTGACCAAAGTGTTCCTATGCTATATAAGATATTCCAAAATAAACCGTATGAATGAAACGAAAAATCATAAAATTTATTGCATGTGAAAGATTTCAAAAATAGCTCAGCTGAAAATTTTCAAATTTATTCCATGTGAAAAATTTCTGAAATAGCTCAATTAAAAGGTGTGCAAAATTATTTCATATGAAACGTTTCTAAGATAACTCAATTGAAAGTTTTCAATCAAATTTATTGTATGTGACAA
This sequence comes from Dinoponera quadriceps, assembly GCF_001313825.1. Lineage (NCBI taxonomy): Eukaryota > Metazoa > Arthropoda > Insecta > Hymenoptera > Formicidae > Dinoponera > Dinoponera quadriceps. Next base: position 25,044 of record NW_014556730.1, read on the forward strand.
CATTTTCATCAAATTTATTGTATGTGACAACATTTCAGAAACAACTCACTAAAATGTTTGTAAAATCATTTCATGTGAAATATTTCAAAAATAACACAATTGAAAGTTTTGGAAAATTATCTTTACATGAAAGGTTTCGGAAATATTCTTGTTGGAACATTTCAAATGACATATTGTAGAATTCTTTCAGAAATGTTGCACATAAAATGTGAAAGATTGAAATGATTTCGAAACATTTCTGAAAGTTTTTTGCAACAATTGGTGCTGTTCAAAATTCTAATTGAATTAAAACGGAAATCGTTAATGTTATCATGCTCATCATGTAAGCCGAGCATGATGCTGCAAACGATCGCTAAACAATAACACGCGGATTGCTAACAACAACACAAGTAAATATGGAACACGCGTGTCTCATCACGTGTTCGGGTATAAGAACACTTAATTCTCATGTTGGATCAAAAAACATTGCCACAGTTGAATATGTTCGAAAAGGCTTCGTCCGATCGAAGGTCGATCAATTTATTCGTTCCGCTTGAAAAAAAAAACGAACGGATATCGGTATATAAACTAGGTGCCTTGAGAGCACCGGGAGACCGTTGAAGAAACGTTAAGCGAACTCTCAGCGAAAGAGATTTTTCGAGTCGAAATTAGAACACGCTGTTCGGTTTTAATTTTTCGCGTATCTCGGCTCGCTACGGGTCGACCGTCCGTGCGAGATATCAATCTCACGTTTTTCTTCATCTCGTTACGAGACATCTTTCACGACCTCGTGACTACTTCTTGAGTGATTGTCGGTTTATCATTTAATCATAATTGTCATTTTTGAACGTTGTGATCGTCGACTGGAATCGTCTTGCGTCTTGTAACCGCGGTTGCACGTAGCACACGAAAAGGAAGAACATCATCACGCCTCGCATTGTAAAGGACAGATCGCCATTCTGTCGCGACAGAAGAATAAACCATTGCACAACCGCAGCTCGATTTCAAAGAAATCACCAGAATTTCAATCACCACACCGATCCTTCCTTGCATTCCGTGCCCTGCGCTGGGCAGATCCAGCGGAGCATTGCACGCGAGAAAGTGAGTGCATTCGCTCACAAACAGGTGCTATATGGATATTAACATTTTAATGGCCGTTTTGCCGGATTTATTCAGGAAAAAATATTAACTGTCGCCGACAAATTTTGAGAGTTAACATAGATGATATCTAAATAAACAAATAAGTTACTTGCACATAAAGCTATATATCTAGCTTTATATAAATAGTTTGTAAATAATATTGCAATTATAAACTGTTATTATGGAAAAACATTTTTTTATAAAACGATAGCTGTTGGCAAAACAGCTTGGGAAGTATCCCATTAGTGCACGATGCGATAACATATATCCACTCATATCGTCCGGTGCCTAGAGTCTCTTCCCGCTGAAATACTAATTAGAAAATTTTGCAATAAATTAGTCAATCATCTATGTGGACTATTGAAGCTCGCCCTGGCAAAATAATCTCAACGAATGAAACGTGACAGTTTGACAGCTATTATCAAAATGATAAAAATAATATACGATGTGTACGGTATGCACATTCCTTTACGTTTTGAATCTTATTGCTACTGTGGAGGCTGGAAGGGATAGCGCGGGAAGAATCTAGGTATGTGCCCACTGAGTACTCGGCACAAAGAATAAGAAAGACTCTTTTATTACGTAGAGAAACACTAGAACGATGCAGCTCTAACAGTGGGCTAATCTCCACTGTTTTACTGCCGTACAGCGACAAAAGACTAGCTCGCCGGCGGAGTAGTGGGGGACGAGCTCGCATGCAAGCGAGATAGAGCATAGCCGCCACATACACTCCCCTACCAGTGTTAAAAAATTATCTTTTGTTAATTTTTAACACAAAAAAATAATACGCAAAGATACAGAAGAGATTGTCTTACACTAAGAAAAGTAACTTACAGCTAAGAATTCGGTACAAGGCAACATGAGATTACTCTTATTTAGATTAGAAATTGTACCTGAAGTGAAGACCACCGCCGTTAAATTAACGCGAAACTTTGCGAAAGAGCCGCTTGTTTGATTAGCATTACCCCGATAAATATTTACAAAATAATATATTAGTGTCGGAGTAGAAAAAAATAAATATATATGCTCGAGCTCGAAAAAGGAAGACGCGTCAAGATCACAGAAGTCTTCTCTTAGGATTGAAGCGAACATGTTTGATCGGACCTTGCACAGCACTGACATTTGTGCTGGTTTTTTTCTTGAGAATAGACGGCACCAACTTAGTTTTTCTTTCTGCCGGAAGAGTAACCGAGGTAGTGTGCTGCTGCTGCTGGGTTGCCTGCGGAGAGACCGCGTTGTGCTGCGAAGGCAGAGTCTGCTGCAGTGTAGGAGAAGGCTGCGGCGCCGCAGGTGTGAAAGTAGGTTGCTCTGTCTTAGTGGTGGAAGCAGAGCCTTGCTGCGAAGGGCGCTGCGAAGGAGCTTGCAGTGCCACCGGAGAGGGAGAGCCACCGGAGTCGAGCGTGGAGGCTGGAGGCGTCGCCGAGAGCTCCTCTCTCTCTGCTCCTCGCGAAGCAAGAAAGCTGGTTTTAAATTCTCCACGCTGACTTTGGCTGAACGACCGTTTACGTCAATTTGAAAAACTGTCGTCGATCCTCTGGATTACCTTGTGAGGGTCAGAGTATGCCTGATTGAGAATGTGCTTCTTTGCATAGTTTCTCAAATAGACATGCGACGAGGTGTAGAGAGACTTGTAGACAAAGGTGTTCTGCTTACAATGGTGGGAAGCCGGCACAGGTCTGAGTTGCTGCATGTGAGTTTTGAATGGAGCTAAGAAGAAGGCATGGTCCTCCGGATGCTGTTCATCGATGAAAAACTCTCCTAACGAAGAGTAGAGCCGTAGAGGTATCTAGTAAACGAAGAGTGGAGCCGTAGAGGTATTCCGCAGGGGAAGCCTTGAGATCTTCTTTGTAGACTGAGCGCAGACCCAAAAGTACCATCGGAAGCTTGTCTAGCCAGTCCAGAGAGTCGTGACAGCGCAGAGCTGTTTTCAGGACACGATGCCAGCGCTCAAGGATGCCGTTTGGAGCAGGGTGGTAGGGCGTCGTCCTGATGCGCTTACTTCCCAGCAGTTGAGTGAGAGCGTTGAAGAGAGCAGACTCAAATTGCGAGCCTTTGTTGTGATGAACTTTGGACAGCCAAAGCGTGCAATCCAGCTGGAGTAGATGTGAGTGGCCACGTTCGCGGCCGTGATGTTTTTGAGAGGAATAGCCTCCGGCCAGCGAGTGAAACAATCCACCAGTGTCAGCAGGTAGGTGTAGCCCTGGCAAGGCGGCAGCGGGCCCACCAAATCTATATGGACATGATCGAAGCGCTGATCCGGATTCAGAAACGACTTGAGCTGCAGGTGCACGTGCCGACCAATCTTAGAGCGTTGACAATGCTCGCAGGCGCTGGCCCATCTGGTTATGTCTTTTGACATAGAAGGCCACACGTAGCGTTGCGAGATGATCTTGGTGGTGGCGCGACCTGAAGGATGAGAAAGAGAATGAGTGAGGTCGAAAATTTGCCTCCGGAATGCTTCCGGCACGAAAGGCCTGATGTCGTTTTGCAAGACGTCGCAGTAGATCTCTAAGTTCTACGGTCCCAGCGTGAGCTTGCGGAGTTTCAGAGAAGTGGTAGCGCTTGTGAGAACTTGCTGCAGCTCCTGATCTCCAGCCTGTGCTTGCGAGAGCTAAGCAAAATTGAGCATTGTAGAGAGTCGAAGGGCGTCGACTTGAGGAGGAGAGCCATTCTGTACCGAGGCAGACGCGTGTGCAGGACCGCTGGAGCTTGGATTGACAGCGTCGGAGTTCGGCGCAGGCTCGTCGATCCGTGAGAGAGAGTCCGCCACGACGTTGGATGCACCGGCAATGTGCTCAATGTCTGTAGAGAACTGAGCGATGAAGTTGAGTTGGCGAAGCTGCCGTGGTGAGGCGTTGTCCATTTTCTGCTTGAAAGCAGAGAGGAGAGGTTTCTGATCGGTGCGCAGAGTGATAGGGTAGCCCTCGATCATGCCTATGAAATGTTTGATGGATAGAAATAGAGCGGTCAGCTCTCGATCATACGCTGAGTAACCTTGCTGCGTGGGCGAGAAGGATTTCGAAAAGAATCCAAGAAGCTGCCACTGGTCCTAAACCAGCTGCTCGAGAACCGTTCCAGCCCTAGTGTTGGAGGCATCGGAGGAGATTCTGAGCTGTGCGCCAGAGCAAGGATGAGCCAAGAGAGCCGCATTAGCAAGAGCCTCTTTGCATTGATGAAAGGCCGAGAACGCTGCATCGCTCCAAGGAACAGGACGCATGTCTTTTTTCCTGGCGCCCAGAAGCAGATGATGCAGTGAAGCTAGAAGCGTGGCGGCGTCCTTGATGCAACGACGGTAGGCACTGACCATGCCAATGAAGCGTCGCAAGCTGAAGAGAGACTGGGGCTGCTCGTAGTCGAGTACAGCCTGTACTCTATCTTGAAGAGATCGGGAGNGGAGATTCTGAGCTGTGCGCCAGAGCAAGGATGAGCCAAGAGAGCCGCATTAGCAAGAGCCTCTTTGCATTGATGAAAGGCCGAGAACGCTGCATCGCTCCAAGGAACAGGACGCATGTCTTTTTTCCTGGCGCCCAGAAGCAGATGATGCAGTGAAGCTAGAAGCGTGGCGGCGTCCTTGATGCAACGACGGTAGGCACTGACCATGCCAATGAAGCGTCGCAAGCTGAAGAGAGACTGGGGCTGCTCGTAGTTGAGTACAGCCTGTACTCTATCTTGAAAAAGTCGGGAGCCCTGCGCCGAGATCTCGTAGCCCAGGAAGGTTATGGAGCTGACAGCAAAAATGCACTTCTCCAGATTGATGAGGAGACTATGGTCCTTAAGACGCTGAAAAACCAGCAGCAGATCCTGGAAGTGTTGAGAAATGCTGTCCGAGGCTATGAGAATGTCGTCGATGTAAGGAAAGGCGCTGAGACCCCTTAGGACATCGTTGATCTTGCGTTGATAGGTCTGCGAAGCATTCTTAAGTCCAAACATGGTTACAGTGAACTCAAACAGACCAAAAGGAGTGATGATGGCCGTTTTAAGAATATCCTCCTCAGCGATGGGAATCTGATTAAACGCTTTTCTATTTTAGAAAAGATAGTCTTGCCGTGAAGAAAAGCAGAGAAGTCCTCCAGCCGAGTAAGTGGATGCTTATCAGAAATGGTTTGCGCATTGAGCCTCCTGTAGTCCGCACACGGACGCAGAGAACCATCTTTTTTAGGCACCAGGTGTAACGGGCTGGCCCACGGACTGGAGCTGGGACGACACACGCCTTGAGCGATGAGATCGTCAAAGAGGCGCCGAGCCTCATTAAGACGATCCGGGGCAAGGCGTCTGGCAGGCTGCGAAACAAGATGGCCGGTAGTGATAATGCGGTGAACTGTCCGGTTGCCAGAAGATGGTTCCGCGGGAGCCTTTCCAGTTATTTGCGGAAACTCGTCCAGCAGCTTGGTAACATTGTTAGAAGCTGAAAGGCAGAAGACTTGAGCGAGTGAGAAATCAGCAGATATAGTCTGACCTGAAGGTTTGTGCGTGGTCGAGCAGGTCTCCGGATCAATTACGATCTTGTGGTGACCAAGGAAGTCCACTCCAAGAATACCAAATGGCACATCTGCTATGGTGAGATTCCATGCGAAGGACCTATCGAACCCAAGGTCCAGAGTCATTTTGCTGCTGCCATAGACCGAGATGGAAGTACCATTGACGGCAGACAGCTGAGATAGTGGTACAGCCGACGAAGAGGCAGGAACGCAGGAGACTTCAGCGCCAGAGTCCAATAGAAACCTAATCCTGCTGTTGGCGTCGGTGAGGAAACAGCGAGGACGGGGGGCTCTGAATGGACTGTCCTAAACCGCTGTACATTGGGACAGGTCTACTAGTTTTTTGCCCACTCGCAAGGGTCTTGGCCCCAGCGAGCCTTGGCGCCAAAATTGCGGTAAAAACAATGCTTATGATTCTGAGCGAGAGACGCTTCCTCTTGTTTGCTGTCAGCTGTCTCCCGATTGTTTTTATCTGCGTTCGCATCTGGAATTATAGCGCGCTTACGTGAAGACGAACGAGGCCTCTTCTGCTGGAGCTGACTGCTTTGCTGGCTAAGCTGCTGTTTTAATTGCCGTATCTCAAGCGAGAGGTTTGAAATGCAGGTCCTGAGCGCCGCTACGTCATCGTCTGCAGGCTTGTTGCTTGCAGAGAGAGAGAGAATCTGCGAGCTGCTGTTGGACTGGAGATGCCATATTCTGTCCGCCAGCTCAGCAAGGTTGTCAACCGACAGGTGCTCTGAAGAAGCAAGCGTGACCCTTAGGTCGCGAGGCAGCCTGTTCAGCCAAATTTGCCTGACGAAGGACGGACCGACTTCACTGTTGGCGAGCCGCTGCATGCGTCGGAGGAGCTGCGAAGGAGGTTCATTATCGAAGTGCAGTTCAGAGATGAGCCTGCGCACCTTTTGCTCGGCCGTCTCCGAATGGGATTTGAAGAGCGCCTCCTTAACCTCAGACATACATGGACTCTGGGCGAGCCGAATTGATGATTTTCTCCATATCCAAGATAATGAAGTCCTCTGAGAGATGCATCAGCAGATGGTGGAAACGCGATGGCTGATCTAGAATGCCGTATCTGACGAATTGCGCCTCCAACATAGCGAGCCATAGCTCAGGTTTTGTTGTCCAGAAGGGTGGCTGTCTAATGTCCACCACTCTGGGTAAGCGCTGCTGTGCAGGTAACGGAGAAGGCGAAGCGATGTCCGAGTCGGTAAAAAAATGCGGTTGAGCGGCGGGATACGCTTGGCTGTAGAGCTGTGGCGTTGCGTTAGTAAAAGCGAGCTGCGAACGACTAGCGTAGGTCGGTAAGGCAGAGCCCGGCGGTTTGACCGTGTGAGAAACTGTTGGTAAGGCGCACGCGGTTCCGTGACTCGGATCGCCCGGGTTATTGTGCGCGCTGCGTATGAAAGTTGTGTGATGCTGCGAGAAGGCGGGATAGGCGTGGCCAGCGTCGTACCGTGCTGCGCTGGGATTGGCTACGAGCGGCGTGCACGAGTAAGGCACGTGTCCGCTCGAGGATACCGCGAAACTCGAGCGGTTCTTGGAACTGCTCGTAAACACCTTGTTGCTAAGGTCGAAATGTTGTTGCGAGGCCGAGAAAGAATGCGGAGTTATGATGCCGGTGCTATTCTCGCGAGGGGTACCTTGATCGAGTGGGATGCCTTCCGAGGAAGCCGATGCTGCCGCTGGGTCAGAAGGGCCCGTGAGGCCCAGGGACCAGGAGGTTGACCCGGCTCCTTGTTGAGATGATTGCAGGTCCTACTGCTGCTGTTGGCACTGGGGTGGCGAATTGAAGCCGATGAGCTGTTGGTCCTGCGGTTGAGAAGGAAGCGGCGGTGGGTTGCTGCTGCTACGGATGTCCGGATGCTGTTCGTCGAGAGGCGGGCCTGTGGCCTCAGGCTTCTTGATCGGCGAGTGATGCACCATGGTTAAGAACACAGCCGAAATGTACAAGAGTATGTACTCAAAGCGCGTGAGAGACGTGCGAGAGTTCACGAGCGTTCACGACCGCAGCGAAAAGAACGCTTTTTTTGTTAGGTACCACCAAACGCGAGACGCACAATGCGCACTGAGGTTGCGTGTATCAGCGGAAAAAAAGGCTTTTTTCAGCTGACTGAGGGGTCACCAGTGTGGAAGCTGGAAGGGATAGCCTGGGAAGAATCTAGACATGTGCCCACTGAGTACTCGGCACAAAGAATAAGAAAGACTCTTTTATTACTTAGAGAAACACTAGAACGATGCAGCTCTAACGGCGGGCTAGTCTCCACTGTTTTACTGCCGTACAGCGACAAAAGACTAGCTCGCCGGCGGAGTGGTGGGGGGCGAGCTCGCATGCAAGCAAGATAGAGCATAGCCGCCACACTACATATCAATCTTAAATGTGCTGGATCCACTCAGTTTTTAGCGCGAGAGTCGAGTGTAGTTTGAAGACCAAAGGATAAAGTGGCAGGAGTGGCGAGGTTAGGCGAGGTTTTGATAGATCAAAAAAAAGCACTATCGAAAAGAAATAACTTTACTAACAGATTACCAAGAGACTTGTGAAAGGGTAAAATGGAGCGCCAAATGTTTGACCACCGGAATTCGTTTGCGTACGGGAAGTTGTCTCTTACATACCTTGACAAAAAGCGAGCATACGCTTACAAATTAATATTATTACTCGGCCTGTGATTCGCTCGCATTCTTTCGATAGATTAAATCTATTGTTGGGCGCTTGACGAACGCCGATCTATTGTTGGTTGCTTGTTGATGTTACAATCCCGAGTTTGTTGCGAGAGCGGTACAGAAAATAATAAATATTCTTACCGAAATTCGGCTAGAATCTTCAATGGTGAGAATCTCGAACACTTTATCAAAATAATAGTAATATAGAGTTGGGTTACATACCCGTCTTTCTTAGAATTGAATTGAACGAAACGAATGGATTAGGTGTACAAATAACTTCAGAGCTTTTATTTCTAGCGTGTTATAAATCTAATTTAAATTAAAATACATTTCTCGTCCTATAGTTATTTGAAAGTGCCAACCTTAGACTTTAAGAAGTATTATATATTATGTGCTTGAATACGAGGTCTGTTCAAAAAGTATCGCAAATTTTGTGTTTTTTCAAAAATTATTTATTTATTCATGAATATCTATTTTGTCTCCTTCAAAGTAATCCCCATCAGATATTATATACTTGTGCCAACGTTTTTTCCAATCCTCGAAGCACTTCAAAAAATCATTTTTTCAGCTCCTCTTGTTCAACTCCTCCTTCGATGCCGTCTTTATCTCCTCAATCGTAGC